>NC_056725.1:1647037007-1647237007 GCF_019279795.1 Protopterus annectens
CACAGCACTTGTATAAATGTGCTAGTCAAATAAACCATTTCTACAGTTCTCCTACACTTAGAGCTATTACCACAAGAAGGCTGGGAAAACAGTTGTTATAATCTGCAATCTCACAACAGTAAACCAAAATTTGCACAATCTGTACTAGAACCCAGGACCATTTGCACTCCACACCTACACTTAACACCGGCTGCCACAGGATTAGTGATGTGATATGCCCTATCTTAGTAGTTATTGTAACAATTTCACTGTTAATTGTAGTGCAATATCAATTATCATATTTTCACAATGGCAGTAGTATTAATTGTATCCAGTTTAGGTTTGTAGCTGTCTGATTCCTGTCTGCAACCAGAGTGGTCCATTCCTCCAGTTTGTGCACTGTTGTGCTTTGCAAAAACCAAGTGAGCACAGCCAAAATGTTTGTGCTAAGCAGCACATTGCACAAACACTGGCCTCCAAAAAAAAAAAAACAATAAAAGAACATAAGGGCAAAACAAGACTTTTTGCAGAATGTCCTGATGCTTGCATCATATTTTTGGGGTGTTCCTTGTAATATGTGTGGTTTACTGTAAAATCATTGAAGATTGAAGTTAATATGTAATGACATACATTTCAGTTTCATACTTCATATCCTTCAGAAAATGTATGCTAACACAAATGATATTATTCTACCTACAGTAATCAGAACAATATAGTAAATCTGTCCCTATTTTTGGCCCTTTGTCCCCCACCATTAGTTTAGTGCTTGTCCAGGTTTCTTGAATTAAATGTTTGGATGGTACAATCCACATTCAGATTATAGGATTTGCAGCCAGCAGCACTGGTGTGAGCCACAAAACCTTGCTTATGCTTGCTGTGCATCATTAATATTCATGACACAATGCCACGTGATGCAGCATGATGAGCAGTATCATGTAAGTGAAAACACTCCAAGTAGGTTCTGTGCAGAACCTAATGGAGTTTGTTGAATCCGTACCAACATTTTTCCATGTTCTTTACAATTTTTTGTAAGCTATTATTGAATTCAATATATATATATATATATATATATATACATATATATATATATATATATATATATATATATAGTTATATGGGTCTAGTTCATCTCGCCAAAAGCACATTTTATAGAATTTCATGTCACCAAGACCAAGTCACTGAAAGCACATTTCACCAAAAACTAATTTTGCCGAAAGCACATTTCATCGAAAATAGTAGTGGCAGTGTATATGCTATTTTCCCTACTGTAGTGCGATTCTGGAGTTAGAATATATATAGTAGGAGTGGGGGCACAGCCCCCCACATTGGGTGGTGTGAGGGCATAGCCCCCCCACCTAGCTTGTTTTATACTATGCAGTTTCTGTTACGAGGGTAAGTTAGTACTTTATAATCAAAGTATCACACCCCCACTATATATTCTAACTCCAGGATCGCACTACAGTAGGGAAAAGGGCATATACACTGCCACTACTATTTTCGGTGAATGTGTTTTTGGCAAAATGTGCTTTTGGCGATTTGGTCTTGCTGAAATAAAATTAGGCAAAATGTGCTTTCGGCGTAATAAACCAGATCCATATATATGTGTATATATATATATATATATATATATATATATATATATATATATATGTGTGTGTGTGTGTGTATATATATATATATATATATATATATATATATATATATATATATATATATATAGATATATATATATATATATATATACACACACACACACACACACACACACACACACACACACACACACACACACACACACACACATCAGTTTTGGGTAGTATCATCATTTTAGTAAGTACAACAGCTAGCAACAAAAATTATAGCTTTCCCCTTTTAAATCCATCATGCTATGTTAATTTATTATTATTCCCATTATAGGATGCCTTTACTTAACTATTCAAACTGTGATTCTTAATTACCTTTGTTGCATACTTATTCTTCTGTATATATTTTAATACATATGCTACTTTAGTTCTTTTTCATCAGTCTAGAAATGTAATCTCTGCTATACATGATCTACTTCTGTTTGTTTTGTAATAAGTTAAATATTTTTGGTTTGCTTTGTCTGTTGTATTTCATGGAGCTATACTCACTGTCGCTACACTGAAAAGGGACAAATTGTCCAGTCAGACTTTCCTGGTAAACAAATGCAAAATAAATTAAATAAATAATAATAAAATACTAATATATCCTCAAATGTAAAAAAATGCATTCCTTTTTTTAATAAGAAGTAAAACTTCTTCAGTTATTTTTTTCAAAATTATTATTAATATTCTTACTCACAATATGATAGATTTTTATTCATAAATATTTTATTTTCCTTTCCCAAACATATTTATATTTATCTTTAAACTTACTGTCAGGTAATTGATTTAACACTAAAGTTTCAGTTTTATTATTAATTAATTTTAGCAGTGCTCCTTCTTGAAACTTTTCAATTTCCTCATCTATTTCTTTGATTTAACAATTTAGATCTCCTATACTTAATAAAATGTCATCTGCAAAAAGTTGTATTTTAGATTGGCAATCTCTTTTAGTTGAGAATCTATCATTTTTTTCCCCATTGCTTCTTATACTATTAGCTAAGGGTTGATAACTAATACAAACATTAGAGAGGACAAGGGACACCCTTGCTTTGTGCCTTTGTTTAAAGTGAATCATTGAGAAATTAAATATTAAGTTTTAACATATGCTTTTAAGGCTCTATAATGTTTTAATATTCCAATAAACTGTTCTGGAAATGCAAATGATAATGTTTTAAATAAGTAATTCTAAGCTACAGAATCAAAAGCTCTGTCAATATCTGAGCTATTAGGGTCAATTTCTTGTTCTCTTCTTTTGCTAAATTTAAGATAGTTACTACACTTTTTATATTATCATAGATTAATCTAGTGACTATAAATCCTGTTGATCTTTATTAATTATTGTACTATATCTGCTGATCTTGCAACAAAAATGAAAGTAAAAATTGTATAGTCTTCATTTAATAATGAAATAGGTCTATATGAGGAAACTAACCTATTACCCTTTCCTTGTTTAACTATAGGTGAGATTACAGAAAATTTCCATGAGGGGGAATTATTTTGTCATTCTGAATTATCCTGAAAATGTCTCTCAGTAATTCCAGAATATTTAATGGACACAGACTGTATAATTCCATACTTAAACCATCTAAACCTTGACTATTACTACCATTTTCCCTTGTTAAAGCTTCTTTAACTACCCTTTGAATAACTTTGTAGTAAGTTTAAGTGATCTTTATCCATTCTTGCACCTATTTCAGGGATCCAATAAAAATTACCTAGTGTATAGAGTTTGCTATTATATTTAATTATTACAAATGTATACACTCATTTGGGATCATTAATGGATTCCATGACCTTAGGCATCACAGTAGATTTTCTTCAAAGTATGACAGTTCTTCTGTTCTTTTTGTTAAAAGAAGATAACTTTTCATAATTTAAGTTTTTTAAATATTGTATATTTTTATCTATCAAGTGACTCTCTTGCAAAAATAAGTCTTCTCTATTTAATTCTAGATATCTCATTAATGATTTTCTTTTGCTGCCATTATTTAATCCATTTATGTTAATAGATAATAGACTAAAACTATGCATACTGTGTATTTCAAAAAGATTTCTTTTAAAAGATAATATGGCACATTTATCCACCATATAAATTTCATTACATATAAGAATATTAAGCATTTCTCCAACATTATCTTAACATTCCACATTGTGTTTGAATTGTTCCTTTCTACAAACTAAATTACTAAAACTCATAAATATCAAAAAGAAAAGCAAGTCTGCAACTGTCTGTATGTATTGCTAATAAAACAAAGCGTATCATGGATGCGAAAATCCCTAATTTTCCTGTTGAATAAACAAACTACTATACAATCTTTGCCTTTTGAATAGACAAACTACTACACTATCTTTTTACCTACCAACACCTAAAAATTCATCAAATAACTATCCCAAAGCTACTGTGGGTTACAAATTATAATATTATATATATATATATATATATATATATATATATATATATATATATATCAATAATAAAAAGACTATTAATTTAGTTTTATATTTTGCCATTTAAAATTATTCCCCATTTTTTACATAAAAGTTTAATAATCTTCTTCTATTAATCACAGATATTAAATAATCCAACAAATAGTGTTCTATATGCCTATTTATGTAACATTAGTATAAATTATCCATTAGGAAAATCAGTGCACATATATATTTATCATTCTAAAAGATATGCACATATTTTATAGATCTAACAAAAGCTCTGAATTAATTTTAAAAGTACAAATGTCTGTTTCTCAAAATTGTGTGACACTCTTAACATGACAAATATTAAAATATTAAAAAATCATTTACCTTATTAAACTACCTCATAAAAATATGTATGTTACTGATATCACATAGAATGTCTTGCTATTTCTATGCAGTAAAAAATATATATTTGCAGTCTATATAGTATTCAGAAGTTAGAATGTGCTTGATTCAAATATCATTTTCCCTTCCCGGGTTCAAATGTATTGAAAGATCTACTTCAGTTTCTATCAAAATGAATGTACCAATTTAGCAATATAACACTCAAACTTCAGCTTTGACTTATGAAATGAGTTAGTTTAGGTAGTCTTAGTGAATCTAAAAACATACATGTGACAACATTTAAAAGTTTCAAAGTTCACATGACCAAGCTTCAAATTTCAGCTTTCAGTTTATTTTCAAATATTTTTATATGATGGTCTATGTAAATTATATGAGATCTTGTATATTCACATTTCTACCATTTGCAGGCATATGCGATAGACACCTTTCTTATAAGCAGATTGTTATTTAAATATATTTGCGTATCTTATTTTTCCACTAATATTCTATTTTATTCTATATATCCTGTATTTCTAAAATATCCCATCAAAGAGCTACTTAATCAACAGCTCTCTGTTAAAGATTATACTATGTGCATATATTTCTTAACATAGGGATACTGCTCTTTTATTAATCTTACATATTAAATGTTTCATTTCTTGTGCATTTGCATATTATTCATAAGATTTTACTCTTATTAATTCTAGTGTTACAAGCAATCTTGACTATATATAAAATAATTCCTTGTTTAATTTGAATGTGTTTTTAGCCATTGTAGACTGCTGTTCTGATCTAAGCTTCACATCCTGACACCAGAATTGATTACAGCTTTTGAAAATGACCACTCACAGAACACAGCAGCTGCTAATTTCTTCTGTAAGTTTTCATTCTTCTTAGTTCTTTTAAGCTGTTCTAACCAGTGGAAACATTTAACTTTACTTCTTTCAATGAATATATACAGTGAGAGTTAGTAATGCTAAAACAAACTATTTTCATTTAGCAAAATGTAAGCAAATTATATGTGAGCAACAGCTCAATATAAAATATTACTATAGCTTTTGTTTTATCAATTTGTTCACTTCTAGGAAAAAGAAACAAAATATGTTATTCTGAATAGATTTCTCACATGTATGCTTGGAAAAAAGAAAGAAAATGAACATTACTTTCTGTTTTTACAGACATCAGTAATGAACTTTGACCTAGATTTTCTTCAGAACAGCTCATGGCAGGAAGAAGTTGCATTATGACACAAACTGAATACTCTTTTGTTCTCAAGCTTTCTCTATGTGTTACTTGCTTCATAAATGCCATGTAAAAATTGTACACAGGAACAAAGAAAACAAAATCACCAGCACTTTAACAGTTCTAATTAGCATATAACTTTGATCTGGCATTTAGTTATACCAGCAATGTACATACTAAGCAAAGATGAACAAATAAAATAAAATTCTTAACTTATAAAGTCTTAAAGATACCCATATTATTGCTTATAATTTGGAAATATTATCTAATTTGCTTAATGTTTAGAAATACATTTATTAGTTCAGATAAATGAAATATATTAAGCCTTCCACTGTAAAACAGTACAATTAACCATTGATACTCCTTATCATGAAAAATGTGTTAGCTTAACCTTTTTCTTAAGCAGAAAATCTGTCATTTCAGAAAATAAAAGTCCTGCAATCAGAGAATAAAAAAATGCTTGTTGTAAGCTTTTTAATTTTAGAAATAGTTTTTTGGGAATTCAACTCACTCTGTTTTTTGAGTGATATACTGCTCCACTCCTTTGCTGAGTATTAAGGATTTTATTGGTGTTAGCAAAAGTGAATGCATCCAATATGTAAAATATGTTGGCTTCTTCAGAAAGAAATAATTTGATCTTAAAGTAGCTTTACTATTGTTTATTTTAAGTTCCTTGATTAGTGGTAAACAGAATTTTATTTAATTCACTACTTTACTGGAACAATCATTCTGAAATGTGACTAGATGTTCACCTGGACTATGCTAGACTATGCTGTTTTTAATATTTGATATTTTTCTAGAGACATGAACTTGACTATAATTGAACATGGTGGTAAGTTTTTCTTCATCAAAGTTGTTCTCATGGATGTCTGTGTCCTTTCAATACTTAAAGACAAAGTTTCAGGTCGATTTAATGTTTTATGTAGCCAGTTTGTTAAGAAGTTTATTATAGCATCTCCTTCATACTTCTCAAATATACCTTAAATAATATGAGCCAGTTATATTGTTTTAAAATATATTCAGTCTGTGACACACATTCAGTTATTATTCCTTCATGATCATTTAAAGCTTCTTCCATACTCCTGATTTGTTCACTTTGTTGTTTCATAAGAATTTATAAATGTTCAATTTTCTTTCTGGTCTGTTTTTTTAAAACTTTCTAGTTTGGTATCCAGTTGGTCTATTTTAAGTAATGCACCTTGCATACTAGATAATAATGACTGTAGGTCTCTTAACATAAGAATCCTGAGCACCATTTCTTGAGTGACTCATGTTAAAGTCGCTTTTCTCTTAACCAAGTTATTGAAATTCTGACAGAAGAAAATACATCGTTTGAAGAACTTGAATCTATAAATATTTTCTCTGACTATTAGTAAATGAAATTAACTAACAATTATCTCCAAAATTAAATTTTTTTATATTTTCTGTCAGAGAAAAATTTTCAGTCACAGAACTTTTACCAGTTGTTGCTCTCAGTTAGCCATCTTAACCATGCCCACCTGTAATCAAATTCTAATAACAGGAAGCAAAGCTTAGATCAGGACAGTAGTTCACAATGGCTGAAAACACACATTCAGATTAAACAAGCATGAATTATTTTATATACAGCCAGGATGTCTTGTAATAATATAATTAATAAGAAGAGTAAATATCTTGTGAATAATATGCATATGCACAAGGAACTAAACATCTACTAAGTAACATTAATAAAAGAACAGTATCAGTAAGTTAAGAAATATATAAACATACTGTAATCTCTAATAGTGAACTGATGATTAAATAGCTCACTGAAGGGGGATTTTTAGAAATGTGTGTTATGTAGAATAAGGTAGGCTATTAGTGGGCAAATATGACAGAAAAACTATATATTTAAAACACAAGCTACTTATAAAAAGATAAACCTGAACATCACAGAAATGAGACTGTAAAAGATTTCATATAATTTACATAAAAAAATCATACAAAAATATTTGGAAAAATCATGAAGGCTAAAATCTGAATCTTTGCTATGTGAATTTTGAAACTTTTTCATATTGTATGTTATTAGATTCACTAATACTACCTGAAATAATTAATTTCACAAGATAGAGCTGAAAGTTGATTTTTTTATTGCTGGCTCAGTACATCCATTTTGATAGAAAGTAAAGTAAACTAGATTTGTCAATATATTTGAACCTGGGAAGGATGAATGGTATTTGAATTATTACTTTGTAACTTTAGAATATAATATAGACTGCATTTTTTTTACTCCAGAAAAATAGCAAGGCATTCTTTTTGACCACAGTACTGTACATGTTTTTATGAATCCATTTAATAAGCTAAAGGATGTTTAAACATGTTGATATTTATCATATTAAGAGTGTTACATAATTCTGAGATATAGAAACTTGTACTTTTAAAACTAATTCAGAGCTTTGTTAGATTTATAACATATGTGTATACCTTTTAACATGTTCTACTTAGTTATTTAGAGATTTAGCTATAATAATGTTAACCAAGTGAATAATTTAGGAATATTTAATTGCTTATTTTTACTGCTATTACATAAATGAGTATATAGTATACTATCTGTTGGATTATTTATTATTATTTGTGATTAATAGAAGATTATTACTACACTTGTATGTAGTAGTAGGAGTAATAGTTTTAAATGTCAAACTAAATAATTAAATGAATAGTTTCTTATTATTTTTAACTTATATATTGTATTAATTATTTGTCACAGTAGCATTGACTAGTTTTTTGATGGATTTTAGGTATCGGTAGGTAGCGAGATAGTATAGCAATTTGTCTGTTTGATAATCAAACTAGGAACTTTGGTATCCATGGTAGGTTGTGTTTTATTAGGAATACATACAGTTACAGTTTGGACTTGTTTTTGTTTTTGTTATTTATGAGTTTTAGCAGTTTAGTTTGTAAACATGTGAGCTGTTAAGGTAGTGTTGGAGGAGTCCTTAACAGTCTTATATACAATTAAATTATTATGGCGGATAAATGTCTCATATTATCTTTTACAAGATGTCTAATATCTATTAATGTGAATGTATTAAATAATGCCAACTAAAGGAAATAATGAGATATCTAAAATAAAATAAAGAGACATTATATTCTTGCAAAAGACTTACTTGATAGATAAGGATATGGAATATGTAAATAACTTAGGTTATGAAATGTTATCATCTGCTTCTTTTAATAAAAAGAGGAGAGGAACTGCTATACTTTGAAGAAAATCTACTGTAATGCCTAAGAACATGGAATCCATTAATGATCCCAAAGGAATGTATACATTTGAATTATTTAATAATAATGCATTTATTAAAACTTTAATAATAATTAAATATAATGGCAAACTATATACATTAGGTAGTTTTTACTGGATCCCTGCAATAGGTGAACGTATGACTAAAGATCACTTAAACTTACTACAAAAATCATTGGAAGAGTAGTTTAATTTTAGAAGCAGATTTTCACTTCATATCTAGTATAGAAGATACAAGTGAACAGAAGATAGTTAAAATTCTGGCATCAGCTAAAGCATTAAGGCTAAACAGATGGATTAGTAATAATAATTTAGTTGATTTAATAGTAAAATGAGAAGATAAGTCATTATTCTTGTGCAGCTAGAATTGATAGGATTTATGCCTCTACAAATTTACTTTATAAGTGAATTATGTTAAAACTATTCCTTGTCCTTTATCTGATCATAATGCACTAAGTATTAATATATTAATGGATATAAGAAAATTTCAGATTATTTATAGAATCCAAGTATATATGATGAAATGAAAAGTATGTAATTGTTATCTTACGGAACAGATTGAGAATTGAGAATTTTTTATCCTTGAATGATAATGGTCATGTTAGTAAAGTCATACTATGGGACTCCCTAAAAATGCATAATAAAAACTGAATTGAAAGATGGGCTAGTAATAAAATAAAAGAGTTGGACAAAAAGTAAAGAAATACAAGATGAAATATACAATGTAAGATGTGAACAAAGAAACTAGGCAATACCAAAGTCATTAAAAAATTAATGACAAAAATCAAACAGTTTTAACATATAAAGTGGAGATGGCTTCAGAAAAAATAAAATTGCAGAGTTACGTGATCACTTTTAAACACACTCTACATAGATTAATAGAAGAAAGAATGTACAAAACAATAATATCCAAAATCCTCACACTAATAAGCTTACTTGAGACATACAGGAAATGTTTAATATTTTTTAAGTCCCATGAGGATTGTCCTAAAGATAAAAAAGAATAATGCTAATGATTATAAAATTGACAAGTATTTAAAGAAATAAGTCAATTATTCTAATAGAAGTTAAAGATGCTTTAAAAGGGGGGAATTTGTAAAGCTTCAGTGTTAGATGGTTTAAGTATGAAATTATTCAGGATAATTCTGAGTGACAAAATAATTCCTTATGGAATTTTTCTGTAATCCCTCCTATGTTTAAACAAGAAAAGGATATTAAGTTAGTTTCCTCAAATATACTTATTTCATTACTAAATGCAGACTATAAAATATTTATTTCCATCTTCACTACAACATTAAGAGATATAGTAGACAAATTATTTAATAAAGATCGAACAGGATTTATAGTCAATAGATTAACATGATAAAATAAAAAGGGTAGTAACTATCTTAGATATAGCAAAAGGAATGAGCAGGAAATTGCCCCTAATTAGCATAATTATCTAGACAGCTTTTGATTCTGTAGATTGGAATTAGAAGTTTTAACACTTTACAAGCATTTGCATTTTCAGAACAATTTATTGGACTATTAAAAACCTGTATACAGACTCCAAAGCATGCATTAAAATTGGATCTCACATTTCTCAAGGATTCACTTTAAGCAAAGGCACAAACCAAGGGTGTCTCTCATCCCCTCTACTATATGCATTAGTTATCAATCCCTTAGCTAATAGTATAAGAAGCAATGAAAAAAATGATGGATTCTCAAAAAAGAAAGATTGTTAATCTAAAATAATTTTTCCAGATGATATTTTATTAACTATAGAAGATTTAAATTACGTAATTGAAGAAATAGATGAGGAAATTGAAAAGTTTCAAGGAGTGTCACTGCTGAAATTTAATAACAATAAAACTAAAATGTTAGTGTTAAACCAATGACAAGAAAGTAAGTTTAAATATAAATATAAATATAAATTTAATTGGGAAGGAAAATAACTAAAAAACTCAAGAATAAAAATCTATCAAGATGTGAATAAGATTGTTAATAATAATTTTGAAAAAAATAATTAAATAAGTGTTACTTCTTATTAAAAATGGATTTTTTTTTACTTTTGAGGGTAGGTTAGTATTTATTAAAATGATTATATTATCGAAGGTTATATACACATTGCATTCAATATCTTTAATACCTGAAAAAATAACTTTTTAAAGAAAATGGATAAAATGCTACCTACATTTTTAAGGTATCCGAAAAAGCCAAGAATTGCTTATAAAAATTGTGATGTTTGGCTATATCCCACCAGACTGCCACCAATTAATGTGACGTCAAACTATATCCCACCAGACTGCCAACAATCAAATGTGATGGCCTCCACTATCCTGGGTCAATAACTAAGGAGCTTCATTCCTCACTACTGACTCCAATATGAGAATGTCATTTAAGCAGGAGTAATATTTCACAATTTCCCTTAACAGCACACCAGGAGCATGCTCTATTTTCCTGTGACTAGACTATATACCTCTGTCCCCCCAAATATATTTTCTTATTATACACTTTAGAGCAATGTGTCCAAGTTTAAGACCTCTAATACACTCACAATCAAAGTAAATTTAAAGCTCACACATCCAAACACTTCTGGGGAAGCCTGAAACAGATTTCCAGCTGTGTCCCTTCCTCAAAATCATACAGTAATTCTGCCACCAATCACATTGTCTTCATGCCCTTCTAAAGGGGTGTCCAATTATGAAAATTAAATAAAATAAATGATAGCTATGACCAGAAGCAACCAGGCTTTCAAGGTGACATGGAGAGTATGAAAGATGTTTAAGCACTCTATAATCTCTCAAAACACAATGATTTATGGCCACAATGTAAAGTAATGAAAAAACATTTAATAATAAATAAAATGATTACAAAAATGTAAATCAATAACTTTCAAAAAATATCAGAATTCAATCACCAGAAATATAACATTAAACTGTAGGATAGAAGTCCATCATTATAGAAAAACTCTACCTTAATAACTAAGCTTTCCTAATCTACATGGAGAATACTGTCTCTGATCTTATCTAAGACACAACAGCAAGGCAAAGGCAAGCTTACAATTTTGGTGAGTTCTCTTTAATGGGTGTCCACTGACTTCAACTCATCACTAGCAGCTGCTCTTCACAAACTGCTCAGCACTGACAAACTGTACAGCATAACAGTCTCAACTGTCTTATTTTAAAAATAGCAGTCAGCTGTTTGAAAAAGTTCTTTGTGTCAATCAGCAGTTCAAAAAATCACATAGAAACCAGGAATATTCTAATAACATCACCCCCGGTCCATCTGATTCTCTGCAGTACTTTAGAATCTCTATCTCAAACCTCCGCAATTAGAAATGTATCAAAACACTGACAGATTCTTTAAACATACTGTTTAAACAGGGAGTTATTCAACATTAAAAACATGTATTTGCATTTCACAATTAGACATGCTGGCATACAATGCAAGTTAATCTGACAATATACAAAAATCTCCTGCCAGACATGCTAACAGAGATGACAGTGTTTTAATTTTCTTCAAAGAAGTCATATAAGATTAACAGGGTATGGTGGCATTAGCTTCCAGATGTAGAATCTTATTCTATTGCTGAAAATTTTAACTGTATTATACTCTGGACAAAATCTACTGGAAAGCCATTCAGGAACAGATTATATTAAATTCTTATAAGTTGATCAGATATGATAAATTAGAAATATGTATCAGTTTTTCATCTAGTTAATACAGTTTACCTTAGAAGGAAATTCATTGCAATCTTTAAATTCTGCATGTATGAAATCAGTTCTGAAAACAGTTAAGAAACATTTTTTAAAACTCCATAAATATCAAAATGCATTTTTTGTGATTTTCTATTGTACACATCTCTAGATTTAAGGAAACTCAGAAAATGTTAAAGTGGATTTGCTAAAAAGGAATGGGTCAATATTACAGTGTAATTGCTTTCAAAAAGGAAAAGCTAAGTCACCAGAATATTTAATGAAAGAATATAAATTGGATGCATATGTTAACCAGTTAAAATTATCCATCAGTAAGAAACTAAATGAATTGCTAGATAATATGAGTGAAGAGGAACAGAACACTGTTCCCTATTATATGAATATATGAATGCTAACTTTGAAGGTAAATTGACCTACAAAGGAAGCTTCCCCAAGCTATGTAAGTAAATTATAAATAACAATATTAATGTTGATGCAAAATTGTAGAATTTTTTAGATAATAATGTATTGAGTAACTCAATAGATGGTAAGAACAAAACTTTTTTTTGCGGAAATATACACATAGATTGTTTAGTACTCCCTATGAAATCTCTAAGTTTAGTAAAATGACTTTTTCACTCTGTTTGGAGATGTAGTAAAGATGTAAAAGCTGATTGGATGCACATATTTGTAGATTGTGAAAATTACATGTATATTGGGAAGAGATAAGTATGTTTTCAAAGGGTTATGGTCTGATAATTGTTCTTTAACTAGATCAATAATGCTAATGAATGTTCCACTTCATTTAACTGTAAAAGCCAAACAGCAAAAAATGTTCTGGAGTATCCTGGTAGTAGATCCAAAAAAGAAAAAAAAAAAACTCCTTCCAAACATGGCTGTAGTAAACACTAACTTTATTGAAATGAAAAGGTTAGCACTTTTGTAGAGTAGCCTCTGCTTCATCAGACCATAACTACAAGCATTTTCCAAGTACTATTTAAAATTGTAGGTCAACCAATCACAAATTGTTCCAAAGTCATATGGTTATTCAAATCAAACATGACCCACATAATAAAAACCTACCTAATAATCCAGGACCATTGAATAGGCATAAATAAAAAGGTTGTAACAAAACCTGATGAAATAAACAATAATACAATTGGGAAAATGCTGGCATATGTTTATGTATACTGGTTTGATCTTAAAAAAATACTATAAAAACACAAACAAAACTATGAATAAAAATGGCTAAACAAACACTGTCACCATGTATATTCTCACAAAAACTATACCAGTATACTAGTGGCTTCAATATATATATATATATATATATATATATATATATATATATATATATATATATATATATATATATATATATATATATAAAATAAGGCTTCAGGCTAAATGAAGAAATAAAAAAATCAATAACATTGTGATCATAAACAAGCACATTATAAGTTACAAATTTGCAACTTAGCTAAAACTACTGGATTATAAAAATAAATCCACGAAGAATACTGCACCAACAGTACACTAAAATCCAAACTCCAGACAACAAGACAAAAGCAACTCAAAATGAACAGCAGGACCACCACAGTTATAGGCATAGATGTATAAAATAACGAATTTACAAAAGCAATAAACTAATCAACAAAAAGCTTCCAAACATATGATACTAAAATAATCAAGAACAATTAGTGTAGCTTACACCCTGATAGGGCAGGTTTTAAGGGGATACAACCATTCAGTCCTGGATATCTGTCAGCTTGAAATCTCAATATCCAGTCAAGTTCAGCCCTCTCCATAAAATTAGTCAAATCTCCCCCTCTGTAATTAGAACATATCTGTTGCAATCCTCTAAATGAAAGCATATGTCGCTGATGTTCCAAAACATGTTTGGCTAGTACATTATTAACATCCCCTTTCTTAATATCATAAAGATGTCTCGATAACCTGTCTTTAAACTTCCTATTTGTCTTCTTTATATAAAAACATATACATGTATTACAAGTAGTGAAATAGACTATATTTTAAGTTGAACAACCCATATAATAATGTGGTATAAACTTAAAATTCAATCTAGGATGTTGAAATTCTTGTTTTCTTGAAACAGAGGTGCATGCATCACATTTATAACAGGCAAAAGTGCTGGTAATCCTAGAAGTTATGTTCCCTATAATATACTCCCCAATACCACATACTTGTCTGTTTAAATTAAATGAATTCTTAAAACAAAAAGAAGGGGTATCACCTACAACCGACTGGGTTCTCTCGTCTACTGTTAATAACTTTCAGTTTGTGCATAGGATCTCACAAATAGGACCTACATCTTTCATAAATCTAACACCAAATCTTAATCTAGAGGCCCTAGTATGGTCCACAGCTTTACTATCACCCCTGGACCTAAGAGAAAAAAAAGTGGTTTATAAGCCATACCTCTCCCATCACATATTATTTTTTGTTCACATCAACTATATTATTATTATAACCCCTTTCTATGAAGTTACCAGAAAGTAGCTCCAGATCTTTGTTAAAATCAGTCTCTGCTCTATATAGAGTAGAGACCATAGTGTAAGTATTTGACTAATTTTATGGAGAGGGCTGAACTTGACTCGATATTGAGATTTCAAACTGACAGATATCCAGGATTGAATGGTTGTATCCTCTTAAAACCTGGCTTAGCAGGGCATAAGCTACACTAATTGTTCTTGATTATTATAATATCATGTGTTCATAGGTTCATAGGTTCATAGGTTCATACTAGGCTATCTGCCCAAGGGTATTTATAAGCCTAGCCCATAGTTATGTGGCTTTCGCCACCCCTTAGTTTGAATAAAAACTATGCCTATCATTTTGCTGTGCCTCTGTCAAGCAGTGACACTGAAGTAATCCCTGGGGTATATCTGCAATCTCCCATCCATTGGTCAAGATTCCTCTTGAACAAGGCCAGAGAGGTGCTCTGCCTCACATGTACTGGGATTTTGTTCCACAGCATAGGGAGTCTCTGGGTGATGAATCTGTCCCTCCAGCACGTTCTATTTATAACCGTGTCAAGGTTTAAGTCTCCCGCCCTTGTGGTTCTGAGGGATCTAGATTTTTTTGAGGTGAAGCATATTCATCAAATCTGGGTTTGACATGGCCTTATATGTCAGGCACAGGTCACCTCTGAGCAAGCGGTATGAGACTGAATAGAGCTGGAGTTCTTTCAGTCGGGCAGCATAAGACATTTTTGAGACCCTTTATCCTTTTGGTGAGGAACTTTTGGGGCCTTTCAAGCTGCAGCAGGTGTCTGGTCAGATACATTCCGAATGGGGCATTGTACTCAATCATAGGTCTAATGAGTGATGAGTACAGGGGGACGATGACCTCCCTTGATCTAGATGTGAATCCCTTCATGATCAGGTGGGCGATATAGAAGGTTTTCCTAACTACTTTAGCAACATGAGTGTCAAACGAAAGGCTACTGTCAACCTGGGTCCCCAGATCCCTGATGACTTTTTCTGTGCTCATTGGATTGCCACCTATATGGTAGCTAGGGGTAACCTTGTTTTTCCCGAAGGGTATGACTATGCATTTTTTGGCGTTTAACTTCAGGCCATGGCTCTGGCACCAGTTATCCGTTTCTGTGAGGCCCTTCTGGAGGATATCTGTGTCAGATGTGTTTTCGACTATGGCGCCCAATTTGCAGTCATCTGCAAACTTTGTCAGCCATAACCCTCCTGTGTTTGCTTGTACTTCAGAAAAGTAGATGCCGAACAAGAGTGGACTCAGGACTGAGCCCTGTGGGACACCACTTGTGACAGGCTTTGAGTCTGACATGGCTCCAGCAACTCTGACCCTGTGGGTTCTGTCACTTAGCCAGTTTGCAACCCATCTTGTGATGTATGGGTTTACATTCAAGCTGATGAGTTTTTCGATGATACCTGAGTGGGGTATTGTGTCGAAGGCCTTTGCCAGGTCGAGGTAGGCTGTATGGACTGCCTTTCCCTCATCAATGGCCTTGGTGACTGTCTCGAAAAAGTCAACCAAGTTTAAGAGGCAGGATCTGCCTTTGACAAAGCCAAACTGGGTTGGATCCAAAGTCTGCAAGTTCCCTATGTCTTTATTTATGAGTTCCATTATGATCCTCTCCATGGCTTTGCAGATAAGGCTTGTCAAGCTAATGGGGCGGTAATTTCCAGGGTCTGTGGAGGCACCGCCCTTATGAAGTGGGACTACAGTCACCGTGCGCCACTCCTTGGGTACGTATCCTGAGGTGAGGCTAAGATTAAACAGCTGTCCTAACTGTGGGTTTAATTCCTCGTTGAGTTCGTGAAGCACACAGCCGGGGACACCATCCGGTCCCATGGATGCTGTGTTTTTAGCCTTAGTGAGGGCAGTTCTCACCTGGGCGTTGGAGATGTTTGGGGGGCTACAATCCTCTGGAATAGATATCTCTCCTTTTGGGGGGGGGGGGAGAAGTTTGCACTGAACCTGTCAGACAGTATATTGGCAATGTGTGTAGGTTCAGTAATTTTCACATCATTTTGAACTAATTCTGAGCATATCTGGGAGTTTCCTCCTAGGTTTCTAACATAGCTAAAGAAGGTCTTATGATTGTCTTTAGAGTCCTTGGCGATTTTTCTCTCAAAATTTGCCTTGGATGATTTTATGAGAGCTCTTAGTTTTTTACTTATAATGATCAAAGGTGTCTTACCTTTCAAGGATTTTGCTCTATCTTGTAGTAGCTTCCTCCTTTTGTTGTAGAGCTTGTTTATGGCTGGGGTCCACCAGACTGGACGCTTGCCTTTGGTACAGAGAGTCTTAGTTTTGTTTGGGATTGCCTGATCCATGCAGTCCTGTAGGTGCTGGTAGAAGGCATTTGTAAGTGATTCAGTGGTTTGAGTAATGCTTACCACTGGCTCAGGGGCCTTAAAGGAGACCACACTAGTTTTTAGAAATGTGAAATCGGCTTTTGAGAAGTTTTTCACTGTGGTCTTTTTTGTTTCAGGTGGGGGCGGGATGAGGACCTTCAGCGAGATTAGTTTATGATCTGATCTCACCAGTGAGGGGTATACTTCCGGTGTTGAACATTTTGATCCCATGTTCGTGATGATGAGATCAAGTATGTTTTCTCCTCTTGTGGGGATGGTGACTAGTTGTTCCATGGCATTTGAGTTTATGAACTCCAGGAATCTTTGGTTTAGAGTGTTCGGGCTTGAGTAGTGTTCCCAGTCTATATTAGGGTAGCTGAAGTCACCTAGTATGATGGTGTTTGGAAGCGTTTTGTTGATTGGTTTATTGCTTTTTTAAATAAGTTATTTAAACATTATGTTTATGCATTGTTTATAAACCAGATGAAGCATTGTATTTAACATAAAAGTGCTAGTCCTAATTAAATACATTTATGCCTATAACTGTGGTGGTCCTACTGTTCATTTTGAGTTGGATTTTAAAAAAGAAAACTGGAAACTCAACAATCCTACTAAGAGACAGTAATGGTGTTCAGTTTATAGCATCACAGACATGCAGGATAACCACATGATCACTAACAGCCAATAAATTAGCAAAAGGCACACTGCCTGTATAATCAAAGCAGGAAGCATTATAACTTAACAAAATCTTAAGATCACATAAACTACATCACCACAGCAATGTATCTAGATACAATAAAATGTGAATACAGGTAGTTAAAGGAGAAGTGTACTGTGCAGTATAAATAAACAGTAAATAAAGATATACAGCAATCATAACCCACCAAACTAAAGTAACAAAAAAGGGTTCTAAAAACAGATCACATAATCTAGATATATGAAAACTAAGCAATAAACTATGAGTCAGAAAATAAGGTTATGAAATATGATATGAAAACAGAAGTTAAAAATACAGCACCACAAATATAAAATGCCAATGTAAAACTTCAAATAACATACACAAGTCAAAAAATCTAAACATAAATATTAAAACATGAATAAAGCTTAAGATTATGTGCACTACAACCTCAAAATAACATCACTGAATACAAGTATATTACAAAACCAGCAAGATAAACAACTTCATAGCTGTATATGCAAAACAGTACAAAAAGCAGAGGCTAAAGATATTTGGCAATTATGCCTTATAGAAAACTGAATACCAATATAAAGCTGGAAGGAATGATGAGAATTTTTAACTGTCACAAACCAGTGCTATCTATATTGAAATTAAAATTAAAATTAAAACAAGGCTTAACAATCATACATTGAACCAATGCAAACAAACAACAAAAGAAAGAAATTAAACATATAGCATATATTGCATTAGTGTCGCAAGGGTATTTTCTTTAATACCGGTTTAAGTGAGACCTTCTCATTCAAGCCTGGTTCAATGTAAACTCTCAGCAACAACTCTCAGTCTTATTGTTCTTGTCTAATTCCCTCAGATTACTACTCATTAACTCTTAACACAAAAAAAAAATAAATAAAAGAATGCTTTGTCCCTTTTTGGACTTGGCTGCTACGCTCACTCCAACCTTAACTGGTTGGTCTACATTATTCTTTATTGTCTCCTGGCAGTAGCTAGAAAAGTTATTAGAAAAATTGGAAATCAAATTCAGTTCCTACATTCAAATAACTTTTTTAAATCTAACAGCGATACTGTGTAAAACTGAAAAAGAAGTGATTAGAATAAGATCTTTAAATCATACTTAGACTTTTAGTGGTTAGCATTTAAATGTTATTATTGAAATATCAGGATACTTACTGTGTTAATTGTCTAAGATTACCTTGATGAGTCGTTGTATTCCTAACAGTGTATAACGGTATGTGATGTTGAATTTCTTCCTTTCTGTGTATATGTTGTAAATATGTTAAATTAATAAAGCATTTCTTAAAAAAATAAATGATTGCTTATATTTACAATTTGTTAAGGTTGTTCCTCAAGAAGAACATACTGTTTCATATGTAAGCAATTTAATTATTGTTGTTTGTATAATATTCTGGCTTTAACATATCGTTATTAATTATTGAATTTGGTAGTAAAGAACTTAAATACACTTGAATTTGAAGCCATCACTTGTTTAACATTTCATTCTACAAAACACCCTGTGCTTTTTGGACTTCTGCACCTTTAAAGAATAAGTAATCTAATAAAGACCACCCTCAGGATGTACACCCTGCAAGTGTTTCAGTAGAGAAAAGCATGTGAAGCTATTGATGAATTTATGGGTATTCATCAAAACACCAAAGTAAGACTTAAAGGCTGCAAAAGGTATCACTCTGCCTGATATGGTGAGGCAAGTTGTTCCAGAGATGGGACAGCCATTGGGTTAAGAATCTATATTTCCAATGATTTGTATATGTTGTTGAGGTTCAAATCCTTGGTTTCTGTGTTTGTATACACACTCATCCTAAGAAAGTATTAATAATCCATTAGGTGAGTTCTTTGATGATATGGAATTTCAAGTATAGATATCACCACAAAATTGTATAAGAGATAAGATATAGAAGTAAGGCTTCTAGTTTGTCTTGGTAGTTAAGGGTTTGTAGGTCAGTAACCTTTTTCATCAGACTCCATCAAAGAATTTCTAGTTGCATGAGATGCCTGACTAAGGACATGAGGAGAGCATTCTATTCAATAATTTGGTATAATTAGGGCAGCATACACTGGGACAATAACTCCCCTTGAGTTAGAAGAGATATATTTGCAAATCAACTGTGCAAAACAGGATTTCCTATCTACTGTTGCAATGTGTTCGTCAAAAGTGAGAGAAGTGTTGACCCATTTGCTAAGATCCCTAACTACCATGTCTCTGTAGTATAGGGAACTAGTTTTGCTGCAAGCTGTAGATGAGGCATTTTTCTTAAAGGTGACAATGCAGCACTTGTTTTTTTTATTTTGAACCCTCTCTTGGTACACTTTTGTTTTTTGTGGAACTAGTACTTGCTGTGGAGCTTCTGTATTATTGCAAGAACAGACATGACATCCAGCTTCAATACTTAGCAAATTTTATCAGCCATAGGTCAGGGTTTCTGTCAAGGAGATAAAAAACAAAAATATGGGTCCCAATATGGAGCTCTATGGTACTCTTCCGGCTAGATTCTTACTTTCAGAAATGGCATCTGGCATCATAACTTTACTCTATCTTTATATCAGTTGGCAATCCATCTTACCATGCATGTGTCTACCCTTAATTATTTTAGTGCAGAGTTAAAGACCTTGGCCAGATCAAAATAATCTATGTGTACCCAACTGCCTCTATCCAATGCCTCTTTAACCTTCTCAAAAAAGTTTACCAAGTTGAGTAGACATGATCTGATCTTGATAAAACAAAACAGTTATAGGTCCTGTTGAATGAGATTGTTTTATACTGTAGTTTAATATGCCATATACACATTTCAAATCCTTGCAAATTAGGCTAGTTAGGCTGATGGGATGATCATTTCTAGGGTCTGTGTTTAGCCTCTATTTGTATAGAGGCACAACTACAATTGTTCTCCAGTCCTCAGGAATACAGCCTGTCACTAATCCTAACTTGTACAGATGCAAGTACAGTTCAGTGATGTCTGACCCTATTTATTAGGTATGCAGGTAGATTTTCTGAGCCTGTGAAAGTGTTGTTTTTAGTATTAGAGACTGAAGCCAGAACATGTCCCATTGTGATCTTAAGGGGAGAATGGGACTCATGAATTTTCAGAATGTCATTGATTATTTCTGGAGTAAAATTAGTCATTAATACATTAATCTATCTGCAAGCATTTTACCTATGTCTTTAGGATGAGAGTGGGTAAAGAAATTTTGGATTAATGCCACAAATTACAAGGTGTGATTTCTCAATTTCATAATGCAACTAAAGAAAGAATTTTTGTCATGTTTGTCTTCTGATGCCACTTTCAGTTCATCCAGTGCAGTAGAGTAGCTAGAGCTGAGTGAAAGGTGAAGATGCCCAAAGTGCTAGGGGGCACTATTGGATATCCTAATCATTCTCTAGTATATTTTGGCATTTATACATAAATACTGGTATTGCATTTGTGTTCAAAGCTGAAGTGTTGTAGTACAGTTGACATTTTTATTTCAAGAAGAGTTCTCTTTTTCAATTTTGGAGGGGTGCTAGATCATGGGATGGCACCAGGTACAAAAAAACTAGCTATACCTCTAAAACAGTGTTAATAACTTGGTGCCACTGCATAGCATGGCATTGTGGACTAGCCAATACCAACATCCTATATTAGGCATGTCACATATTAACTGCAACCATGCACTGATTGTGGTTGCAACCACATATTTTAGGGACAGAATGGCCATGGGGGGCACCTAAACAGAGCAACCTCATGGACATGGAAATGCTCTTGTTACCATATACAGACACAGTAACTGCACAATTATACCAGAAGGAGCCTTGCATGTCAGAGATGGATTTGTGGTGACAGGCAAGTGGTTAAGGTCAAACCAGGTTGTTATGCATATGTGCCTTTACTAGAGTACAGTGGCTCACCAGTGTTACTGCTATACCAATAGTAAATATCCACATATCTGTCCTGCAGTACATCACATATTCTACAGCCACAATATGCACCACAAGGTACATATTTCTGACTTTGTAAACACTCGCATGCATTGGTATGTGTACCACAAGGTGGTGCAGTATCACCAATGTTTCTCTATAGTCACATAATTCTCTCTCTCTTTCTCTCTCTCTCTTTCTCTCTCACTGCCTTGAAAGGTGCCATTAGTGTGGACTTAAATGCAACAAGACAGGACATGCTTGATTTCAGTGCATCACTGGTGCCTGATAATATTGGTAGCCTGTCCATAGTACAATCAGATGATACAGTGATACTATCAACAACAATAACAGTGGGGGACACACTACCACTTACACCTACAGATATGCCTACAATGGTATCATCTTCACCATATCCTTTGTGTTTACTGGTGGTTGGCCTTTTCACAGAAGTGCATCATAAGGTTCCCTGCTCTCACCTGTGCACATAATGGCAGGGGATAGAAAAGCATGTACATAGCACATAGAAGAGGTGTTTTGATGGTTGTCACTGACATGACTCGAGTTGACTGCCAAACCTAAGTATCATCCTAGGTATCAATTAGCATATGTGCTGGTCATTCATCTGGGTGCTGTCAGATGCCACTCCTGTCCTGTCAGAGATAACCAATGTGATGCACAACATGCATGAGGTCATATGTGATAACCTGCAATGCCTACTCATTGATATGTCATATAAGGACCAGGAATGGGCATGTGTACTGAGGACAACAGAGGGCCATTAGGCATCCATTGTAAATGCCAGAAGGAATAGGGCCACTGCCTGCTGTGAGCCCCACCAGAGGCTAGCTATAAGGTCATCAGTCACATGGTAGGCCTGGACTGCTTTTCCATAACATAAAACTTCAAGGCCTGTTATACCCAACACACTTACAATGGCTACCTACAACCCTAGGCATGGACATATCCATGTGCATGGTTAAATCTCTTCTGGCTCAAATCTGAGTAAACCTGCATTGCAAACCAGTAAGGGTTACATAGTTACACAGCATCCATACCATCGGATGGTGTCCAGTTTGCAACACCACAAAAGGGCAGTCTACATGGATGTGGCTATCATACACCATTGAAGCCACAGTCAACACTCCTCTGGCTTCAGTGTAGGTACATTACACAGGTCCAGCCAGTCAGGGTCATGCTTACTTCTATGTCATGTGTTGGTGTGCAGCATGTAGTGTCTTGATTGGGTCATCTGTGTGAATGTAGCCATCAATAGTGTGCCACCCACACCTGTGTAGCCACAATGAGTGTCATGTATATACTCACAAAGTGCTACATATCCAAAGCACAGAAGGCCTTGCATTCCAGTATTTATGGGCCTTCTAGGCAATGCAGCCAGCTTTGTCCATCTGGATGGTCAACCAGTATACTACCAGACTAGACCAACAACCTTGCCTGTAACTGTTAATCATATCCTCCTGCTATAACCAATCCACCCTGCCACCTATGGTAACACTGTTGTTCCCTGCCAGTGTGCTCATCCCATCTGTACAAATAATGATGACTATGCCCTATTGACTTCCCAGACTTATATGGGTCAGGTAAAGTCTGATGATCCCTATGCTCAGACAATGCACTGTAGTGCATAGACTGGGTATAAGATTTTGTGCATCAGTGGCAGGGCATGGTTATCTTTCTCATGGTCCATAGTTCTGGACCAAATGCTGCTGCCTTTTCAGTACCACAGTGTATTGCTTGCTCCTCAGTCTCACATGAAGTTCCACTGTGGCCAATTCTTCCTATGATTCCTTGTAAAACTCTTCTTCTGCTGCTAGCTTCAGTCTGTCTGGCATGTCAGTGGTGAAGCTGTACTACAATTGTTTATATAGAATCATGTTTAGCAGCATGATGCATATGACAAATACCTTGCTGCAGGTCTCAGGAATATATTGAGGTATTTAGGCAACAGAATGGGTGTTCAGCACTCTGATGATGTGCTTAATTATTTTATAAGTCTGCAACAGTGTAGTGTCGTATGCCATCTCTACCATGGTCTGACAGCTGTGAATAGGTAGCATGCGCCATAGCCAAAGTTTATTTTATATCACCTGCAACACACAACAGTGTACAGTATTATCAGTGGGTTGTGGCCTACATGCTTGTGGGCATATTTTTTGAGTCTGCTGTTGGGGGGACAGGCATGTATCTACAAGTTAGATGATGCTGAGCAAAATTACCATACGAAAACATTGTATATATCACGTGTGCAACACATGAGAATTATGGGAACTTCCTGAATGAAATGTGGACACAACATAAGCAATAATGCTTTTATTGCACACCACCCTGCAGTTAATGGAGTGTTAGCCCTTTTAGCTGATATGTTAGATGCCATTTTGTACGTGCAGAGCCTTGATTTATTTATTTATGACATTTGTTTACCGGGAAAGTCCACACTGGACTGACGAGAGCCCATTTTCAGTGGAGGCCCGGGGAGAAAAGCTCCAGTAGATTAGCACAATAAGGAAAACTACTTTACATTCCAGAGGTAATTACCACAAGGTGGTTACTATACCTACAAGAGTTACTACAAAAATGAAAGATACCAGTAATTAGGTACAATTTACACAGAAAAAAATGGCTCTTACATAGAAAAACTGCCTAACAGTAAAGAGGTGGCTACTGCAAGGTAGTTACTATATTTACAATGATTTTTACCATACAATAAATCAGTGAAGTGGTGCAGCTTACAGCTATAATGCTACTATAAGATATCAGTGCAGTGTTACAGCTTACTGCTACAAAATGTAGTAGTAGGATTAAGCAACATGACAGAAATGTGATTTTATAGGCAGCAAAGATCATAAGTTAATTAAGAAAAGAGCTGTACAAGGAGTGCTAATAAAGGAGAGAGGGTTAGGTAACAGCATTAGAGAAGGTACAGCAGTTGCAAATCCAGTTAGAAAGAAGATGATTTTGGAGAGCAGTTTTGAATTTGAAGGGGTGTTGCTCAGAATGAACAGAGGAGAAGCAATCATTCCAGTGCCTGGCCATAGTCCAGGAGTATAGAAGTTTACCAACTGGAAGGTTCGATTTATGGACTTGTAGTAAGTTTTGATTTTCTGAGCGTAATGACCTAGTGGGGGGAGTAAGGGGTAAATAAGGAGCTGAGTGCAGGGCAGTCTTGTGGTTTGTATATTAGTCTATGAGAAGTAGTTAGTTGGAGATGTAGCAGGAAATGTGGGAATTTGAGCCAGTGGAGATGCCTTAAGGCTATACAGTGATGGGTAGAATAACGACAGTTATTAGCAAATTTGGCGATTTTGTTATAACAGGATTTAAATTTCAGTTTTAAAGAGGACTGTAGGTTAGTTAGTAGAGGAGCACCATAGTTTAGAGAAGGAAGCAAGTAAGTGAGGGCTTGGGCTTGTTTAGTAGCAGGGAGGAGGAATTTATAGTGCCTGTAGAGGAAGCCAAGTTTTTTGTGGGTTTCAGAAATGTTGGATTGTATATGAAGATCAGATTTTCGATTGTTGTCTATTATAACCCCCAAGAGTTTGGTATTAGCCATGAGTTCGATCTTTATGGAATTCAATGAGAGAATGTTAAAGTTTTGGAAATTGATAGAAGTATTCTTTTTAGGGGTGAACAACATAAGGTTCGTTTTTTTGGCATTTAAGAACCAGTGATTTTGGTGGAGCCAAGAGTCAACAGTAGAGAAAACTATTTGGGTCATTTGTTGTAGGATGGTGGGGTTAGGTGCAGAACAGACTATGGTCGAGTCATCAGCATACTGGACTAGGGAGGAGTGAGGTAAAGCTTGGTGTAAGTTGTTAATGAAAATATTAAGTAGGAGGGGGGCTGAGGGATGCTGGTAGGGTTGTGGAGGTATGGCGAGATTGAGTGCTGCCATTTGACGGCATTTTGTTTATTAGAGAGATAACTTTCAAACCAGGCATGGGATGAAGAAGACAGCCCAATGGAAGAGAGTTGAGAAAGAAGGATGGAATGGGATATGGTATCAAAATCCTTTGATAGATCTAGTAAAAGGGTAAATGCTATGTGACCAGAGTCACGGATTTTGTTAATGATATCTACGAAGGATAGGAGAGCAGTAGAGGTATTGTGACCAGAACAGAATCCATGCTGTGTTGGGGAGAGGATGTTTTTATGTTGTGTTGGGGAGATGATGTTCTTATTTAACAGGTAATTAACTAGTTGTTTTTGGATACATTTTTCTAGAATTTTGGATACGGGGAAAGAAGAGCAATAGGTCGGAAGTTAGAGATGTTGGAGGAGGGGACCCCTTAGTGGAGGCGTAGGATAATGGCTTTTTTCATAAAGAGGGAGCATAAGATTTTTGGACTGACCTGTTGATTAGTATGCTAATTGGATAAGCTACTGAATCAGTGGCAGTCTTGAGGAATATGGCAGGAATGTTGTTAGCTGAGTTGGAGCAAGGTTTTAGCTTTAGTAAGAGTTTTTTTTATATATGAAGCAGAAATAGAGGAAATGTTAAATTCTGTACTGGTAGGACATTTTTCTTGAGTTTGAGTAGATATTGTTGAGAATGTGCTATATTGAGGAAGGTGTGAGGAGGAGGGTGAGTTATGGTTAGGATTGGTAGGAAGGGGGGAGGAAAAAGAGGCAGTGAGATTAGCTATTGTATCAATGAAATATGAGTTGAATTTGAAGGCAATAAGGTCAGGTGCCATGTTGGGGAAGAGACAAGAGTTGGTTTTAGTGCCAGGGATTAGAAGATTATTTACAGAGGACCAGAAGAGTTTAGGGTTATTTTTACTGTTTGATTATAGGTTCATGAAATATTGTTGCTTGTCTTTTCAGATACGTTTTTTCAATTGGTTGTGAAGTTGTTTATAGTGGATAAGATTAGTGGGGTTATTAGAAGTAAGCCAAAGCTTCCAGGCTTTGTCCCTGTTTCGCATGATTTGTTTTGCAGTTTTAGAAAGCCAAGGGGTGTGTTTGGATTTGATTCTGATTGATTTAGTAGGTGCCAGGCTGTGGAGAATACTAAGAAAGGAATTGTTGAAATAAAGAAGGGCGATGGGTGATGATAATGTCTGTGTGATCTCTGAGCCTCTGAACCTTAGAGGAAATTGGGTATGTCTTAAAATACCTGCATAGCTATATTTCTTTCCTCTGCTGTCCATGAAGAATCAGATATGCTCCTCCTTATGCTACAGCATGATTTATCTATACCTCTATCTATCTATCTATCTATCTATCTATCTATCTATCTATCTATCTATCTATTTAGCATTCTTTCTCTCTCTCTCTCTCTGTATCTATTTCAGTTGTTGATCAGGTCAAGGAACTGGTGTAGAATTCGCGAGGTGAATACCCGTGGAACTCTTACTGTTTCCCCTGTAGGATATTGTAAAATTTTTGTAGTAAAGATGGTTAGCAATACACAGACATTAGTGAAGATGGTTAACAATACACAGACATTAGTGTCTGCTATAATAAGCATTGTGTAAATCCCACAAAATTCCATGTGAGGACAGCACAAGTGCACCAGATCCTGTATGGTGTCTTTTTCAGCATAGTAGCAGATGGCTCTGCCCCTGTCATAGAGGTTACAGTAGGTAAGTCGTTGGTGACCCCATTTGTGACACAAAGGGTATTACTGCACAATGTTGTCATACTTTGGTTATGAGAGTAGCCACTAACAAATGTTATTCAGCTAGTACAGATACTACACCTAGAATATCTATTTCAAAATTGATCTTGTTCACTGACAAGTCATGGTATTATGATGTACAGAATAACTGACTAATGCAGCTTTTCATGCTATTTCTGTCAGCTTCTGAATCCCTCTGCTATGCTTGATGTCATCATTTCCATACATGTCATTCACTTCCATAATGTATTTTGTTCACATTTCATTATGTCATTTACATACAATGGACACTTTGCTATTTTTTCAATAGCACTGTTGTGCTGTCTGCTGAATTGTTCTCTCCTTGTGCATTGACACACATTGCATTTTTCTGCACAATACACTGTTCTGCATGTTTCTAAGTGCCTTCCATTACCTGTCCCATAGTCAAAACTAGATGTTTTTATCAGAAGACATCATTTTGGTGTGTTTAGGCTTAATATTAATTCACTCAGATAAATTAGATGATAGGGTTTTCATCCTGTAAATGCCTAGAAATATAAATATGATGAGCTGATGCTGTAGGATTACAACACATGCATCATTTGAGAAGGAATATTGAATTGTATGCCATGTGTTTCTATACATCCCATAATCAGTCTAGGTTCATGTTTAAATGGCAGGTTAATACTAAACTGATTTACTTGTAAGAGTTAGGCTACAAATACATTTTCAGGTTTAATTAACTGTAATCACAACAGAGCTATTGAGAGGTAAAATTACATTTGCATAATAAAGTTAACTTAGTTAAGCATCTATCTATCTATCTATCTATCTATCTATCTATCTATCTATCTATCTATCTATCTATCTATCTATCTATCTATCCATTTGTCTATCTGTCTATTGCTCAATGTATCTATCTCTCTATTTTTTATCTCTCTGCCTAAATACAAACAAGTGCTCCCTTTGTGCTTGTTTGAATTAATACATAATTCAATTTTAATACACTGATACAGCATACTTTTTATGCTAGAGCAAAAAGCATTATATTGCAGAAAGCAATAAATAAAGCTGATAAACACAAAGGAAAAAGACCTGCATTTCTACATAAAATAGCTCTAATGAACATAACATGCTGTCACCAAAGAACAGACATTTAGAACAAGAAAAGAAGTAAGGGAACGTGTCTATGCTTGATAAATAGACTGAATTATTACGGCCCCAAGATCATATCCCTCTGAAGGCTGTCAGTTGTATGAACTGCTCAAAGGAACATTCCTGCTTAATGAGTCTCCTGTCTAATAGATATCCTGACAGTTCATTTAAATCTTTCACTTGTTCCACTTGCTGCCTACCATAAAAAGCTGTGAAATCTTGCAGTGTGAAGCCAGTCTGTCACGTGCTGTAGAATTCTGTATGATATCCAAATTAGGTCATGATCAAAACACACATCTCTGTGCAAGGTCCCTTTGCACCATTTGCAAGTAATGAATAATATTTTAAATTTTGTATGCCTGTCTGATTTAAGAAATCAACTGCCCATCCCAGAAAATACAACACTGTTTCAAAATTATGGAAAATCCTGTATTATATAAACATGCCTTTCAGCTGTCCAGATTTTTGCAGAATGTCCATATTTTTGCCTCATATTTTTGGTCTGTTCCACATAAAATGTGTGGGATTTTGGTGAATTGTTGAGGATCAAAGTCATTGAATAATGACAGTCTTTGGAGTTTCAGATATCATATTCTTCAGAAATGCATTATTTCTTGTGATAAGAAGTTGAGCAGTATGTTTATAAATGAGGATGGCTGGACTAACTGTTTATTTTAAATTGACATTTATTTTTGCTGCTTCATCCATTTGTTACCTATAATATTTTTTTAATTAAATTTTTAGCATGGAATAACAACATATTTAAATGAATGAAATTGCTAGTACTAATATATTGAAAAGGAAGTGAGCATCCGTTTTGAAACCTTTTAAATATTTAGAATTAGTGCATTATATTATGGTATTCTAGAAGCTTAGTATCTAGTATTGATTATTTGATATACTAAAAGGGCATGCGGATTTAGAAACACTGCAGATCACATAATGACAGGGGAAGGGTGTGATACAGATCTGGAATGGCTAGTTAGCTCAGTTGGTTAGAGCATTGTGCTGATAATGCCAAGGTCGTGGGTCTGATCCTTGTATGATCCAATTGCCTTTTCCTGCAAAGTTTTGAGGGAAGGGTGGCATGATAGATAAAGTCTTTACCTCACAGATACAAGATAAATTATTTGATTCTGACCTTGGATGACGCGCTAGGCTTGTAATAGTCTGCAGACTGATAGATTGGTGTTTACCTTTCAAGCAATAAGTGATATATGGTAGGATGGAAAAAAAGAAATTATATAAAGGGAAATGCAGTATATAAAGTGAAATGAATATGATGTTCTGCTACAGTTAAGTAAGCATTGTGTGTGTGAGCAGGTACATAATGCTTATATAGGTGCGGTCAGGAGGGTTAGATTTCATTGGCAATACAGTTGTTGAAGACAAATAAATATGCCTGAGGTAGAAGTCACCTGACCAGTCTTATCAGAGAACACACACATCTGGGTGGGAAAATATGACCTCAGCATAGGAGTGCATAGGCCTAAACATATCACAAGACTCAGGTTCACATTACAGCAAGAAGCTGTCCTACAAAAGAAAAATAAGAACATGTCATACAATTGTCCAGAAATGTACATGTGTGTGTGTGAGCATATGCGTTTGTGTAAGCAGGCATGTGTGCCAATGTATGTCTTCCAGTAGAGTTACAGGACATGAAACAATGCAGGTGTATACACACATATAAAACAATGTACACTTCTACCAATGTAAAAACATACAGACAGGAGACTAGCATAACCATAAAAAAACCTGTGGGATAAGAAAATGACCAGTGGATAAGTGACTAAATTATTTAAGAAGCGATACAACTGTAACAATATGGATATATGGTAAATCTACAAAGTTGGAGAACTCATATACGTGAAAAATGTACCTTGATAGTGTTAGGGTAATGGAAAATATAGTGTTATGACCTTTGCCACTTCTATAGCTTTCTTTCTTTCTTTCTTTCTTTCTTTCTTTCTTTCTTTCTTTCTTTCTTTCTTTTTTTCTTCCTACATACCAAAAGGTACAGAATGTCTTGAGCAGATGAAAGAGAAGAAATGCAAGACCCATGTATGTATGTGGTGTTTCATGTGGCATAGATGTGCCATATTAGATGAATGCCTTGTAATGATATTGTAAACCATGCAAGACAATGGTAAGGAACACCAGCGGTAGGCCATAATCAGCATGGTGCACTACTGCTGTATACTGCCCAATATTTTCATAAAAATAATTTACTTAATATATTGACTCAGTGGTCATGCCAACTCAAGTAAGGGAGAAATCTCCAAAAAACAAGTGAATCATTGCTGGCACATGCTTAGAAACTGTATTGGCAATGATTTCCTATGGAAAACAATATTCAGCATTACACATGTTGTCTTTCTTCTCTTTGTGTCAATGACAATCAGGCAATTTCACTTCTAGCAACAGTTGAGTAGCAACCTGCGACATGGTATCCTCTTTAACAGTAATGTAGCCAGCAGCTTGGTGACTCTGTCAAGTCAAGCCCTTTGTCTATTGGGTAGCTGCAGCATCTTCTCCACATGTTCAAATAGGACTTGCCACCCACACAGCAGTCAACTTTAAAGCCTCAATGTAGTTACCCACTCCAACAAGAAGCCTCTCATAATGTGCAACAAACAGGCACAATATGGAACAAACTAACAGCTTGCTATTAATAAGTAAATTAATAAGTAAATGTCTTACTTTATACTTTTAAAAAGTCATTTTAATGAATTAATATAATTCAGTATTATTTACCTTCGAAGTTAGTTAAATTCTTAATGAATGTGTGATATGCTCTATAAATGTGGGGTGGTGAAGGACCTGGACATTTTAACAATCACGATGAAAAATGGTCCTCATATCGAGGTACAAATGACAGGTAAGTTGGTCACTGATAATGTTTTTTCAAAGCCCTGGCAATATTACCCTGTGCTGTGTTACTGGCAGTCATGTCCCAGCAAACATTCAGGCATTGCAACCCTGATTCTTTATAGGTACAAAAATTGTATTTATAAAGGTGGCTATAAAACACATACTGTGTACTTTATGTATGGCCTTGCCATAGAGAAGTGCATGTTACATGTCACTGCAATTGTTAAATGTAGCTACAATCACACATATTCAGAACTCATATGATGATTTAGGGAGTACTGAGTCACTCCAATTCTAATGAAGATTATACTAACCACCCTGCAAATTTTCCTCTTTTTTTTCTTTCTTACTTATTATTCATTTATTTATGTATTCATTTTGTTTTTTTTTATTTTATTTTATTTGTTTGTTTGCAGGATAGTCTGACTGGATTAATAGTCTTCTTCAGTGGTGCACTGGGGAAAAAGCTCCACAGAAGACAATATATTACAAATACTGACAGGCATGTATGGACAATTATACAGTAAAAACTGCAATGACCCATATTTTCCAATGTGAGTAAATGAGTGCTATGAAATAATAATCGTGTTGTATACAATTTACAGGTTTATACAAAATGTCATTCTCCATTATCTGTAGTATGAGTCATTAAGGGAGAGGATAGATGTGTGATTACTATGAGAAAGGGTGTAGTAGAAGAGGGTCAGTTAAAATATGAAATGGGTAAAGGAGAGGAAGGAAATGGGATGTGTTCAGTGAAATAAAAGGTGCCCTTTAAGATATCAATGATATAGAGGAGGTTTTATTTGTAAGGCACAGTGGTAACTGAAAGAAAGGAAGACAGTATTATAAAACATTTCCAGTAGCTGTTAGACTCAACCAAACTATAATTTGGATTACAGAAATACGGTTAGTTTAGTTATATGAAACTCAAATTTATCATAACTCAGAGTTTATACAGAAATAGTTTCATATTATTGCTATTTTTAATATTTATTTATTTATTGAGTTTGATAGGAAGACCTTTTGATTTGCTTTGGCTTTTAAATTGGGGGTTTGCATTCCATAGCTTTGCAACAGTTTGCTATCATTTAATTCAACTGCATTTGAATGAAAATTAAATGTTTGAAAGACTTTAATTGAAATGCAATTGACTTGAAAACCTAAGTGACTGAAACCCATTTCAGTGAATCACAAATGACAGTACAATATAGACGTGTAGGCAGTGCATAATGATGTAATTTCTGAGGATACAATTTGCTAGGGAAGTGAGTCTAAAACATTGTGTGAATTGTCAATACCCCTCTCATATCACATCCCCCAAATTTACAAAAGATTGTGTTTGTGCACCGACATTGGTTCACTGTGTATGGTGTTTTTCTTTTCTCCAGTCGTTGTGCAGCCATAAAGTTAATACACATAGGGCCGGATTTACGAAGGCTTGCACAGAGTCTTAGAGTAGAGTAAGACTCCATGCAGCCATCATAGCCGACGAGCGATCCAGGAACAGCCTGTAGGGGCATGTAAGAGAGCTCCTAAAACGGCTCTTACACGGACAGGGCTGGGATATGCAAATTACCTCAATTGCAGGTGAAAGGCATGCAAATTAGGTAGATTTGCGATTCAGGAAACCCGAACCTGTCCTAGTAAGAACAGTGTTATTTGCAGAAATGTACTCAGTTGACAATCGAGTACCATTCCGCAAATAGCAAAACGGAGCCGTGACAGCTCCAAATAAAGGTTACATCCAGTGCAGGAAGCATGCCAATGGCCAAATATATGGCCATGTGAAATGTTTCCTGATGCAATATGAAAATAAAAATATTTAATTTTTTTTTCGGCGATTTCTGATGTTTAAGCATAGCGCAGCGCCGCGCGAATGGGCTGCGCTCTAAAACCCACAATACTACAAATTAAAACCCACAAATGTGGATTTTATTGAAGTTGTTAATGTACAATGCAAGGGAATGGCAGGCTGAAGACAACATGGCCACCGAGTAGAGGTCTCCAAGGGGGGAAGCTCAGTCTAAGACATGTAACCAAGCATTAGTAGGCAATCCTATGTAAATGAGTGTTAGGATAGTGAATCGCAAGTTTACATAGCAAATGAGCACAGTCAGTGGAGTGTAGGAGTAGGATATGGGGAGTAACAGAGTAGAAGATAGGTGACATCACAAGGGGGGTGTATGAAAGAAGTGAAGCTCATTGGAGCAGAGTGGCATGTGTCAGCTGTCATTTACACATCATGGAAAGAGGTGTGTCAACAGGTAGGCTAGGGAAAGGCAAGAAATGGAAGGTGTATGCCGTGGATAACACCAAAGTTTCTTGCTGAGTGGGTATGTGCTCGTGTGCGCGCATGTAAACCCGAGTAAAACAGAGTGCACGTATGTAAGTGTGAGTGCACGCGTTTAAGCTGGAGTAAGCATGTATAAGGCTGTTTAAAGAGTTGTAAGCGCGTTTGCACTGGTGTGCACGCATTTTAACCCGAATAAGCAAGTTTTCATCCGTGTAAGCATGTGTGCGTGCGTGTTAGCTGCTGTGCACGTGTTTGGCTTGTGTGCGTGGTGCTCTCCCCCCTGAGGAAACAGAACCAACAGAGAGGAACCCATCCCAGTGGAAACCAAGGTATGTGATGGCCTAAGTATATTAGCAACAGGTACCTTCCAGAGACCAACTGGTGATATGATGGGGATATCACAGGCATCAGCATCCAGGGTACTACACCAGTTCCTGGATGCCATGTCAACACATGTCGGTGATCATGTATATTTCCCCAATTCCCGTGAGATATTGACCAGCAATATGCGTCTCTTCCAGCAAATAGCGGAATACCCTGAGGTAGTGGGTGAAATAGACTGCACGCACATATGCATCAAAGCACCAGCCGGCGAGAGGGGTAGGGTCTACTTCAACCACAAGGGCTTCCCCTCCATCAACTGCCAGGTCATGTGTGATGCCCAGGGCATAATACTGAATGTGTGTGCAGGCTGCCCTGGAAGCTACCATGATTCCCATATCTGGCATCTGACGCAGCTGTACCAGACATTTGCCAGTGGGGACATCCCACATGATTACCTAGTGGGGGATGCTGGCTATGCACTGGAGCCATGGCTGATGACACCAATCAGAAACGCACACACACCTGAACAGGAACGCCATAATGAGGCACATGCACAAACACGTAATGTAATAGAGCGTGTGTTTGGGCTGCTCAAGTCATGGTTCCGGTGCCTGGACACATCGGGTGGAGCCTTGCAGTACTCACCAACTACATGTACCCAAATTGTCATGGTATGTGCTATGCTACATAATATGATCCTGCAAAAACAGCTGCAGCAGGACCAGCATAGGACTGGGCCAAACAGCCCCCCACCATTGCCAAGGCCATCACAGGCAGAGCATGACTCGGAGGAGGAACAACCTGAGCCTGCCCCAGAAGGCAGAAGGAGGTGTGCCCAGTATGCTTTGGCCTTGGCAAAGAGGCAGCACATAGCACATACACTGGCTCAGTAGGAACTATGGAAATGATACCTCTCTCCGACTCACACATATAGTAAAAGGGATGCCAAAGTTGACACTACCGGCTTTCAAACATGTACAGGGAGTGTAGTATGTGCATCTGACATAGGCAGCCCTGCAGCACCACCTAAGGCATGATTGCCATGTGTTAAGCAATATAAAGCAGTGCTAAACAGCATTTTCCACCATGTAGTATATGCAAACAAAATCACACGCACCAACTAGCACAACTGTGGTCAATGTTCAGTAATATTGGGCAACGTCCAGCAATGTTGGTGAATATTGAGCAAAGTCGGACAAGCCTGGTCTAAGTAGGGCATAACTGAACAAAAGCCAACATGCTCATATTTGCTTAACTGGCCCTTAAGCAGTCTGGTCTGCTCAGTATGAAAATATAAAGCAGTGATGGGCTTCGAAACCAGGATACTGTGCACTATAGCCAAAGTACTGAACCACTAAACCATGACAGTATTGTGGTGGTCAGCCTGTATGAAAGAATGTTGATAAGTCTATGCAAAGTATTTCATGGAAACCCTGCAGGCACAGCATAATCCTTGTCGATTTATGATACAAAGGTGAGTCCTGCAGTGAGAACAGAACCTGACTTCCAACACACACAGTATAAATGTTAATATCGGTCATGTTCGCACACATCAACAAATGTAGTGGACCTCAGATAGCAACATACTGAAAGGTCACACTGGGCATGCTCACACACTTGAATAAATGAGACAAATGTCAGGCAACAAAACACGGAATGGCAGAACTGGGCATGCTTGCACACTTAGGCCATGTCTGAGTACAGCAGTAGGCCACGCATATCTGGCAGTTGCATGTGTTAACCCAGGAACCTGTCACTATACAGCAATCCACCCTGTGTACACAGTTATATGACAACAGACACATCTATAATATAGTGGAACCCTGTCATAATCAAATATGTTCTGTAGATACCGAAGTTGTTCATAGAAACTGGTAAAGCAAAGATGATAAAGACCTTCAAACAGTATCAGCAATAAACATTGTGCATCTTGAACATTAGCATAGGTTCAGAGGTCGATACTAGGCTATCTGCCCTAGGGCATGTACAAGCCTAGACAGAGTGTGTTTGGCATTCGCAACCCTGTCAGATTACTACACTGTGTGTGTGTGTGAATAGTAGGTCACACAAGATAGGCCATGTACGTTTAGGCTAGTGTGCCTCTGTCTAGCAGGGACACAGAAGATATCCCACAGGTAAACATACAATCACCCATACAGTCGTCAAGATGTCTCCAGTAGCTGGTCAGTGGGTGGCTCTGCCTATGTGAAACTGGGATTATATTCTGGAGTGAGTGGAGCTGCTGGGATTAGAATCTGTCCCTCCACAATGTCCTATTAACATCTGTGCTAAGGTATACGTCCCTGGAGTGTGTAGCTCCAAGGGAGTTGGATATCCTGAGGTGGAGCATGTCCAGTAATTCTGGGTTGGGTATATCTGTAAACAACAGGCACACATCATATCTGAGTAGGTGGTAAGCGACTGAGTAGAGCTGGAGCTACTGCATCTGAACTGTGCAGGGCATCTGTGTGAGTCCCTAGATCTGCTTGGTGAGGAACTTCCGTGGCCAATACAGTTGCTGCAGGTGTCGGGTAAGGCACATCCCAAATGTGGCATTGTAACCAAGCATGGATGTGATGAGTATAGGGGCACAATGACCTCACTCGATCTAGATGTGAAACCATATGGGATAAGGTGGCCCAGATAGAAGGTGTGTCCAACCACTTTGGCAATGTCAATGTCAAAGGTGACAGTACGAACAAGTCATGTCCCCAAACCCCTAACAACTCCTACCGTAAGTAATGGAGTACTACCTATGTGGTAATGTGTGGGCATGTTATTATTCCCAAAGGGGATGACTATGCAACTAATGGCATTTAGCTGTAGGCCATGGCTCAGGCACCAGTCATCCATCTCTGTGAGACCCTGTTTGAGTATGCATGTGGCAGCTGGGAGTTAATCATGGCACCCAGTTTGCAGTCAAGTGCAAACATGTTCAGCCATATTCCCCCTGTGGTAGCCTGTACATCAGACAAATATATACTGAACAAGAGAGGTCCCTGGACCGAGCCGTGTGGGATGCCATGTGTAACTGGTGTATAGTCAGACATGGCACCTGCAATTCTGATGATGTGGGTGCTATCCCTGATCCAGGTATCAGTCCATTGTGTGAGATATGTGTCCATATTGACGCTGGTGAGCCTATGCATAATGGCCCAGTGGATTATTGTTTTGAAGGGTTTTGTAAGGTTCAGGTAGGCTGTGTGGACAGCCATCCCTATGTCGATGAACCTGTTAGCTGTTTAAGGAATACAAACAGGTTCAAGAGGCAAGATCTGCCCACAACAACACTGAAATGTGCAGGACACGGTGTCCATAGGTTCCCGATGTCTATGTGTATGAGTCCCATGACAATACACTCCATAACTTTGCAGAACAGGCTACTCAGGCTTATAGGGCAATATTGTCTGTGGTCCATTGTGGCACCAACTCTGTGGAGCGAGACCACTGTCGCTGTATGCCATATTGAACAGTGATGTAATGTGAGGGTTACATCTGTCATGATGCTCATGTAAGATGCAGGCTGGGACACTGTCTGGTCACATTGATACTATGATGTACGCTTTGGGAAGGGCAGCACTCACCTGTTACTGTGTGATGTCAGGGAGGTTATCCCCTGTTGTGAACTATGTGATATGTGTGTATTGTAGTGGGGTAGAAGGTGTGTGTGTGTGTCTGCTTTGGAGGTTTCTGCTGCTTAGGTAGAGTACATTTACAGCATCCGAGTATGTCTATGTGTGATAATGTGGATTGAGTGTTGTTGCTAGAGGATATGTGAGACTGATATGTGGTGTGTGTGGTTACCTTCACCACCTAATAGACTGTGCCAGTCATGGGTCGAGAGAGTTCAGCACCCTGTATGTCTATATAGGTGCATCTCACACATATATCTGAGTTTGTCGGGAGGAGGAGAGGGTTGTCTGTGTACATGAGGCAGATGTGACATTGTGTCAATATCACAATATCCACGAGCTGGACTGGAGAGTACACACGAAACCGACCCCTGGACATGCCAGGATATTATCATGACATACTCTGTAGCCTGATCACAAAGGATCAGTAGGGAGTTAAGCATGTAAAAGAGTATAACAGGGATTAGTGCTCATGTTCATTGGTGTTTTGTAAAGAGTAGCTGAGAAGGAGTCCAGACTGAATCATGACACCTCCTTCAGCTATGTCATAAATAGCAATGTACACCCATATATGTCCTGAGTTAGGGCCAACTGTACCTGAGTGACAATGCCGACATCATGACAGACAGGCCAATATGTACATACCCACCTCCCACTGACAATAGTCCATATCATCATACCAGGAGATATCACATGTAGAATGGATGAGCAGCTACCCCCACTGCCAAAAGCATGGCAGCAAGTGGAATACATTGATTCCCAATATGTGTCATGCACAAACTACAGAACAAAAAGATCATGCACCTGAACAGTCAGCTGAGCCTCACCCCCTACGCAGGATGTGGAACCATTGAATGTGTCACAGCTACATATGGTACTCCCGACAAGTGTTGGTGCACAACACACCATGGGAAGTCAAGTCCAGTACGCCTATGAAGTCTGATCTGCAAGGTCATGGAGTCCATCATGGTTGCAGTCATAAACAGAGCTATTGGAGGCTGACATACACACAACCCTGCCAACTGTGTTATGTTCATGTGCGGATCATGGTTTCCAAACATGCTAAACTGTTTGCAAGGCAGCCACCCAGGACATACATCAATGAACACATCTACACATGTGTCACATAGACTTTGAATAGCCCTTTATCAACATCCCAGACACATGTAGTATCCACAAAACCAACAAGCTGTACATAAATATGTGTTGGCATATGACGTAATGTCAATGTGTCCACAGATAGATCACACAGGGTAAGAATTCTGAGGTCTTGTTCAAGCTGTTGACACCTGCTGACCCACATGGACCATTCCTGGAATGGCATAAAACAAAGTGTACACACATTACCATGTCCAGTCTGATGATGTCACCATTCTATAAATACAGCAGGAGAAGGGAAGCCAGGCAGTAAAGCAAATAGTGCACCATGTTAATGTGTCTCTCTCTAGTATCATAACATTGTTAGGTAGGGGTTTGAATCCTGCAAGGTGTGTGTGTGTGTGTGTGTGTGTGTGTGTGTGTGTGTGTGTGTGTGCAGTTTCCTTTGAGAGGTGTTCCCTTTTTGGAGACTGGGAAAACTCACTAAAAGAGGTACATTCCTCTTTGGAAAGTCTGATGATGTCACCATCCTATAAATACAGCAGAAGAAGGAATACCAGCCAGTAAAGCAAATAGCATGCTGTGTTAATGTGTCTCCCTATAGTATCATAACCATAATTAGGTAGGGGTTTGAATCCTGCGAACAGTGAGTGTGTGTGCGTGTGCGTGTATGTGTGCAATTGTCTTTGAAAGGAGTGTCCTTTTTGGAGACTAAGAGGTACATTCCTCTTTGGAAAGACTGATGATGTCACCATCCTACAAATACAGCCAGAGAAGGGAACCACCCACTAAAGAAGATAGTGTGCGGTGTTAATGCATCATGCTTTATTATCATAACATAGGTTGGTAGGGGTTTGAATCCTGCAAATGTTGACTGAGTGTGTCAATGCGGTGTTGGTTTTGCTTTTACTATGGTATGACATAGTATGATTACAACAGTAAGTGCATTGCACATATCAGGTATCTGCGTGGCAAATATATATGTGTACATGTCCCCTCAATCAGTACATAGGTGTGAAGGCTGCATACTACACGAATACCTTTGTTTCCATTGACAGGTTGTGCCGCTGCTTCTCAGATCGTAGGTCACATATGTATGTATGTGACAAAGCCGTCCACTGTCATGTTCTGTGGCCAAGGTCATCTGTGGCACACACACCCATGACAGTTACTTAAGAGTAGTGTGAGTGAGGGTATATGCCTGGGGTATATGTCAGACATGGTCATACACAACAAAGACTGCCAAGAATGGACAGACTTTATAGGTGTACGACTGCCTTGTGGATATGCATTCAGGCCTCTAATGTCTTATGTGATACACCTTGGGACTCCACAATACCTATGGATATGTGGATACCAAGGGACACATGATATAACATGAGGTTGCATGTACATGTTGGTACCCAACATACATGTTGAGGGCTACCACCTGTGTGGTACTGACGGGATAGTATGTATAGTACATGAGGATGACTATGCCATAGTCGTCTTACTGCTATACAGCATGTATCAGACAACAGTTGTCTGTCTGCATGATACCCTTGTGTAGGATATGCGTCCCATCCAGGGAATGCATTGTAGGCCAATCCATGCATTTCCAGATTTGGCTGGACATATCCCTAGTGTGTCTGCATGTACCTAAGGGGGCTACATGCCAAACAGGTGTGGTCACAGGAATGGGTGGCAGTCATTACCACTGGTTAGTGTTATAGTGTAGCACCGGAAGGATCCAATTGTTACTGGGTTCCTTACTACTGTGTGTCATTTGTCAGGGCATCATTCAATGATTGCTTATAATCATGATGTTGAGGTTGTGTATACTACCAGACCACAAATCATTGACAGATATTAACAGTATCACCCACAGCATAGTGTCAACCCATGTCATACACACATCTACCCATGTTAGTACATAACTGTAGTAGTATGCATACTGGCCATTGAAGGATACTATGAGATGTTAACAATGTGTACGACAGGGTATGCCACACGTCCCATGTGTCCACTATGCACGTACATGCAGACAGTGCACACCCAACATGTTCACAGATGTACACTTGCTAATCTGTACTGCACACATCACACACGTACTGTCCACTCACTAACACATGCTGGCAACACATTACACTTCAGCCAAGTGGCACATGGGTGGACAATACATACTCAGACCTAAAAGTGGTGTAAACAATGCTACATTGACAATCAGAGCTTCGATGCATAATGTCCGCTCCGATATACCTACAAGGATGTCGTTACACTTCCTTGTTGACAATTTGCTATTATTGCTACACTGCTATAGTGTCACCCTGTGCATCAGCACCATGTTAGCCTGTCCCTCCTTCAATGATGCAGATGACAGGAGGTGACACAGGTATCATCATATGCACAGGGCATTATGTTGTTTGCCAGAGCCAGACACTGACCCATCCAATCAACATGTTTGTGTGTGTGTGTGTGTGTGTGTGTGTGTGTGTGTGTGTGTGTGTGTGTGTGTGTGTGAGGGACAACAGTACAGCATGGGCCAATGTTGATGTAATGTGTGTGTGTGTGTGTGTATGTGTGAGCCCTAGTTGTTTGGTTAATGTGTGTGTGTCAGCATGCACACAGCTCCACCATGTGGCTGCCATATACGGTAGTTTGTGGGACAGCCACAGACTGTACCAGCTAGGCTGTACAGATTACTGTCTCCGGCCATGGACACAGTACCTGTGCCTGGCAGGGTGCTACGGACAGTATCGGGTACCAACCCTGACTGGGTACTGTCATCAGAGGCAGAGGTATGACGACTGGACCCATGTCCCTTCTGGAACTGGCCAGAGACACGTGCAAGGTGTCTACTGGGACGGTCAATGGACAGGCCAGCCCTCGCATTGCTGGGGCTGGTACTGCCACTACGGGAGCAGCTGTGAACTGTGGGCTGTCCGCGACCACTGCCACCTGTTGCTGTTGCTGGCATGCATCCGCGTTGACGTTGCAACCATCCTGCACGGTCTTGGCTCATGGAAGACATGTTGTGGAGGGCATCTAATGTCTCCCCCCAATGTCTATCAATGACCACGGTGTAAGTCTGGATGGCACCGGCAAGGTCACGGATGCTGTCATTGATAACGGTGTAATGTGCCCTCTGCGCCCTAAGTCCCTGCTTGGTGTACCATTCCATACGTGCCTGAGCTTGCATTACAGCCCGGAACATACTGGTTGTCGTAAGACCTGTGAGGGCACACCTGCCAGGGGCAATACAACCAGTGGTGCTCCACCGAGAACCCCTGGACCTCCACCTATGTGGTACTGTTCCAGGTCTATGGCTATGGCTGCTGTGGGGGGATGCAAGGGCCATGGGTACCACACTCTCCTGGTCAATGCCAACTGTATGCTGTCCCTCGCCTATGGCCATTGGTGGTAAGGGATGTATTGACAGTATGAGTGTGCGCATAGATGGGGTTGGACGCTGTGTACTGTCGATTGGCGGACCAATGACAGACCCTGTCAAATCTTCCTGTGACAATATACATGTGTCATCATCACCACTATTCGTGGCAGTGGCTTCAATTTGCCTGCTGCTTTTGCCAACCCCTATCTCAGCACCTGTGAGAGGAAGACAGGAAACACACGTTACAGTCTGCACATGCACACATGCACACATGCACACATGAACATATGCACACATGCACACATGAACACTAATACACACCTCACTACAGCACATACACACACATACCAGCAATCCAACACATACTCTATAGTGGGTGAAGGTGGGTGTCAGTATCACAAGGTAGACAGTCACCACACATGTGTCAGCATGCAGAATATGTGTTGCACAAGACCATGCAGTGCAAGTGTAGACGCCCCTATTAAATGGCAGTATACATGGCTTTGATGCAACTGTGTAGTTGTTCATTGATTGGCTACACCCTGGAACACAATGTGTACATGGACACAACATTGTTGTGCAGGTATTATCAGCTCTGCAATGCCCTCTGCACCATCACTCACAAGTGTATATGCCATGGCTGCATATGTTATCTGTGTGACACATAAATATCCATGTCTGAGTGCAGTGTCTGTGTCCATAGCAGATAATAGTGTGCACAGGTGTAGCACATGCATGCTATGCACACACACGGGATGTGCGGTGCATGTTGACGTGAAGGAATCCCAATGCTCAACATGGCCAGTGTACAGTGGTTATGGTGAGTGTGGGACATATTGCAGATATCTGGGTGCCAGACATGGCATGGCATGCTACATGACTGCAACATTACACACCACACATACGCAATGTGTGTCAAGTGACCTATACACCCACTAGCATTGTAGGACATATATGTGACACTTTGTGTGGATGGTGACTGCTATGCATATTGTGTATAGGTGCATATGTTTGCATGCATACAACACTGAGGTGCAAAGCAATGACTGCTATGAGTAGTACTGTGGTCACTGTAACTGGATGGGGTGTAGTACCCTGTGCCATCTTCAACATGCATCTTGTAGTCACTCACAGCTACTAATGTGTGCAAGACCACCACCTAGCATGCTGTACCTGAACTTCAGTGCCGTGGCTAGGTTCACAATTACACAGCCACCTTGTACATAGGTGTGTGAGGTGCCCAATAGGGAGCATTGCCTAACATGACTGTGTTATGTGTTGCAGAGTGTTGCACAGCCCCATGATAGGCCTCTACCCCTAAGGTACATCATATGTGTGTGTGCATGACATGTGGGATACTGAAGTGTGACCTTACAGTGGGTGTGTGGTAATGCCAAATGTAGCATGTTTTCGTGTACTGCGTATGATAAACGTGTTCTGTTGTGTACAGCTATCCAATGCGCAGTAAAGTGTTGCCACAATTGTGTCTGCTGCACTGTGCATTGCATGTGATTGAGCAGCTACTGACTTTACTGAGATGATTGATGTCTCACAGCAAACATGCACAGCATGTATTATGCGTAGGTGTGTTACATGTACATGGCCTACACCTCACCTATGACATGCACATTTCATTACCAATATTAAAGTGTTAACACACTCACCAGCATGTATTGTCTGCCCTGCTGTCACACCAGAGGGACCTAGAAGAATATGACACAGTTTGTCAGTGGCCACAACTGTGGCATTGCTACTGTGAGTGTGCTAAACGACAGTGGAACAACAGTCAACAGTCACAGGTGTATGGATACTATTCCAAATATCAGTATTGCACACGTTAGGCAGCACAACTGCTAAACACACAGTACACATCTCACATATGCATATTCTAACAATACAGGTAATGGTAGTCTACAGCTAGGGCATATTACCTGCACGCTCCATGTCATCCTGCTGGGTGGCTCCAGCCTCCATGATGACACATGTGTGACACAGTTGCTGCTGTAGGCCAGGAGCCACCATGCTTAGGAGCAGCTCCTCCACTCTGGTGAGGAGGGGATGTATGGCCACCCCACCACCTGTGGCAAGCTGTTGCCTATGGATATCAGATGCACACCGCCGGACATGTCTAATTAAATCACTGCAGTGATGGCGTACCTGCTCATATGTCCAGTTATGCATGCCTATGTCATTTACCCTGCGAACAAGGTCTTGCCACAGTGCAGTACGGTCATGCTGGTGCTGGCTGACCCTGGAAAAAAGCAGGTTATAGTGCTGCACCAGGATGTTCAGAATTTCCTGCTCCTCCGCAGCTGAATACAATGGATTAGGTTGATGAGCCATAACCCTGGAAGACAATTAAACAATATGTGTGAGCATGTCATGTGGCACAATTAACATTATGAAGTACAGATATCACTTAACTGCCATATATAGCATCTATCTGTCTATCAGAGGATGCACACATTCAATACCACATATCAGTGCTCAGCCCGCAACTGGCTGACAGTGCCTGCAACACTCCATATAACACACCAGTATACACCAGTAGTCAGCACACTGTTTGGGATACAATGCACAACCTCGCCCCGGGGGTATATATCAAGCTAATGCATGAAGAAATATGTCATCCAATGCAATGACTGTCATGTACATTTACAGTATAACCGGTAAACCACCCTAGTCTTTGATGCCATACCCCTACCTAACATATGTGCACGGTTGTTAATATAGCTGGCATACTGCTGTAACAGAGTATACATATTGCTAGGTACACACACATACCCTGTAACACACATGTCATTGTGGGCATGGTACAGGCATCATTAAACACACATCAGACATACATACAACACACAGATGCATGCCAACACAGATGAGCATTACCTGTGTACCTTATAGTACTGTGTGCTCCTACTTACAGATACCTATGTCTGTGGTATGTAATCTGTGCAGACTACAGGAAACACACAAGACAGTGTTACCAGGGACTGTAAACATACACCATACTGTGCTGTTTAGGCCTACAGCTTCAGGTAGTACAACAGTTCATATGTGAGCTGGAGTCACCAGCAGTACCACTTACTGAGCATACATGTATTGCTTCAGCTTACATTGGGACACCACAGTCGTACACAAGGAACTACGTCACAACATATGCCATCCTACTATGTCTGCATCCCAATAACTGACACATCTTTCTCCGGCCTCACACCTAAGACACAAACTACCATGACAGACACAACCTCACACTAGACTATCACACCTTTACAAACCTTGCACACAGTCACTGTCACACTCACTCCACCTCACATAGCAGGTATTGCACTGAGTACACGTGTGTGTGCATTGTGTCATAGGTAGGGAATACACTATTGGCCCTTGGGCCTAGAGCAGCCTAGCCATATGCTAACCTGGCCTTTGACACACATGTAATGTGATTTCACTTGCTCCTGTCAACCGGATTCACAGAGGTGACTCCCAGGGCATATTACCTATCTCCAAAACAATCATCAGGGGTATGTATGACATCTGCTAATGATGAGCCTTGTTTGTTCATGCTGGGTGGTTTAGTCCAGAGTATGGCATATTTGTGGATAGGAACCTGTACCTCCAGCATGTGCTGTTTAGTGAGGTGACAAGGATTAGGGCCTTAGGTCATGTAACCCGGAGGGATTGTGAGGTGTTCTCATGGTGGTTGGCCAACTGCTATGGGTGTGACATACCTCTGTATGTCCGGCAGTGGTAACCTCTGGGTGGGCGGTATGCAACACACTCTAGCTGTGGTTTGTGAGTCAGTCTGCATAGTGCATGTGTTTGAGGGCAGTATTACTCTTTGTTAGGTATGTCTGTGGCCTTTCCACCTGCTGTAGTTGTCATGTGCGGTACATACAACATGGGGCATTGTGATGAGTGGAGGGGAACACCGACCTATATTTCCAGAGATGGCACACCTTTTGTGATGACACGTACCACATAGACTGATTACATTACTACTGTTGTCACTGTGATTATCAAAGGGAAGCCTACTGTCCACCAATGTCCCGTGAACCCTTCTGTTGCCATCAGTGTTAGGCAGGCTACCACCTATATGGCAGTTACTGTGTACGGTGTTTTGGAATGGAGTATGGCACTGTGGTATCAACAATGGTGTTCAGTCCATGCCTTGGACAACAGGCACCTGTTGCAGTACTTATGACCCCGTGTCTCCCTCACTCTCTCTCATATAGATATATATATATATATATATATATATATATATATATATATATATATATATATATATATATATATATATATATATATACACACATACAAACATATATACATATCTATCCATATCTATCCATATCTATACATATCCATACATATCCATACATATCTATACATATTACATATATCTATATATATCTACATATATCCATATATATCTATATATATCTATATATATCCATATATATCCATATATATCTATATTTATCCATATATACCCATATATATCTAAATATATCCATATATATATATATATATATATATATATATATATATATATATCGATGCACACATATATATGTATATATACATGTATATATACACATACATGTAAACATCCATTGCTGTACATATAGCGGCACATATAGGCACATATACTGCCCACCTTTCATGGTGGGGATGTCAATTATGCAACAGTTGTGAGACATACAGTTATGTAATATTATTGCACAATGTTGTGCAAAATGCATTCTGCTGTCCTCAGGCCATATAGCTGTTGCAGGCCTCACTGCCTGTAGCTCAGTACCACGGCATTTAACACCACATGACATATACCGGCACTGCTTGCTTTCTGCAATGCCACACACTACCACCTACATACATATGTGCACATAACAGCCTTCAACAGCATACTTATGTCCAGCCTTCACTAACAGTTGCAGTATGTCCCTTGCCCTATGCAAATGTGCATGTACATATAGATACGGACTGCTGCCACATATAGATGATTCACAGTATGTAGAGTACCCTTCAGACATATCTTTCGAATGTCACCAAATACATATCTGTTACATACCTTACCTTTGTATTCCTCACCTCCATCTGTTGTAGGTGTTGTTTTTTTTATTTTTTATTTATTTATTTATTTATTTATTTTTTGTTTTGTTTCCTCTGTGTGTTGCTGTTTGTTTTCAGCGTCTGTCTCCTTCTGCCTGTTTGTGTCTGTCTGTCTCTGTCTGTCTCTCTCACTCATGCTCTCTCTCTCTCTCCCAGTTGTTGCAATGATATGATTGCATGTGTGGACAGCAGATACAGGTTGCTTTTCTAGATATCTGCACATGTGCATGTGATGGCCTCTGCACCAATTGGTGCCCACCATTTAGTGATTGCATGCAGTCTGCTGTGTAGTAATTGCAGTTCTCACTGTGATTTCAGGACACTGCTATAAAATGATAGGTTAGGTAGGCATAGCCCTTTCAGTTTTGCAAGGTGGGGACCATGCTTGTTTGCTGTGGACACTGTTGTCTCAGTCAGAAGGTTGGTATATGTCTCATATCTGAAGCTGGGTTGTAGCCAGTGAAATGCATGTTGTACTGAAACCTGACTGTTGCTTCTTCCAGTACACTTTTCTCAGTGTGTAGGTTTACTCACACCTCCTAATGCTAACACTGGATACATGGGAGTATGTACTTTCTTTTTGAATTAGAGAATTAACTGGCATACAACAGTACTTATTGCAATGTATTCCTATGGATTTCCTATTTTCCCTTTACATTCACTCATTGTAATGCATGTTATATTTCTTTCAGCACCTTTTTATTGCATATCTGCTGTGGTGTAGTGGTACTTCATGCAGACTGGTGAGTCCAAGGTCCCGGGTTCGAGACTGACAAGGTTTTTTATTTTTCTGCTGAGCAGTACAAGGGCCATGTCATACAGAGTGACTAAGGCACTTTTAAGTAGTTGTAAGCGGGTTTGCGCAGGTTTGCGTGACACTTAGCAATGCTAAGCTAAGCTTAGCTTAGCTTATTTTATTTTAGCAATACTAAGCCAAGCTTGGCTTAGCTTATCGTATCTTATCAATGCTAAGCTAAGAGCACGCATGCGCACACTGGTGCAAACCCGCTTACTACTGTTTACAAGTGCTCACTCCCGCTAACCCCTGCACTCATTTCTTTGACAGAAAAGTAAATGGGGAGATAGGAATGTGGTGATAAAGGGTTCACAAAGAGGGGAAGACAGTAGGGAAACCAGCTCGGGATGTACAGGATGGGTGTGGAGAGGGTCCATAACTGCCCATTTCTTTACCAGCAACATCTGTGCATATGCAATACATTAGGAGGGATATTTGAAACATCCCACCCCTGAGAGAGGGGTGAGGACAACTTAGTGTGTTGTACTACCAATTATGAATATCAGGCACATGCACTGTTTGTGAACTGCTACACTGTCATTAGTACATTACTCACTTCTGAACAGTTTGTGGCTTGTTTGTGTTGACATTAGCACAGTCTGCTCAGGACAACTGGACATATTGCACTACTGTGTATGCCTACCTACACCCTTGGTTGTGCCTGACTACACGGGTATATAGTACCTTTGGGTAGGGGTGGCGAAGTGCAGAGTGCATTATTTATTATCGTGTGATGTTTATCTTACTGAACATGCAGAGTTGCTGTGTACCTGTAAGTCTATAAAGGCTAGTAGTCTGTCTGAGTAGTTCCCACCTGTGGACATATCCAGATGGTAGACAGAGGTCAGCCTAGTATTCTTTGACTGTGCACCACAGCAGTCTTTTCAGCACCTGAGCAATGGCATTGTCACAGGTGGTTGCTAGCAGTACATGGCTACATCCTTTGATATTTCTGTGTTGTACGTCTACATAAGGGCATGCTTGTGGGATTCATTCTACAGCTATTTGCAGAGTGTGTAACAGCAGACAATCTGATATGCCTGTGTGTTTCTGACTCTTCCAGGCCACAGATACTCTCAGGTATATATTTGAACAGCCTCAGGGAAAGGTACATATAACTGGGATACACCTGTGATATATTTCAGACATTTTGCAGTTCAGACTTTGAGCGATTCAGAGCATATGTATTACTACACCTTTTCTGACGTGCAAGCAGTGTCTACTCTCACTCATTGACATTTGTCATTAAGTGAGATTCCCCACCTTTCTGCCTACTGTTAGTACATTTCACAGGGAAGGGAGTCAGAGGGGCACAGCCAACATTTGTTTACAAATCAGGGTCATCACTGTAGATCAGTCACTGTTGGGAGGTCTGGCCTGTGACCTATGCAACTATGCCAGTGTTTATCCTGCTCTGATACTGTGTGGGGTTTGTAAGGTGCTACTGTAACATTATTCCCTACTAGCATGGCTGATTCTCTTTTCACCGTCATGTCATGCAATTCCACCACACCTGCTGGTTAAGGCCCACAGTAAAGATTTGTGTTATGCCATTCCTATTTTCCCTTTACATTCACTCATGGTAATGCATGATATATTGCTTTCAGCACTACGTTATTGTATATCTGCTGTGGTGTAGTGGTACTTCATGCAGACTGGTGAGTCCAAGGTCCCGGGTTCGAGACTGACAAGGTTTTTTATTTTGCTGCTCAGCAGAACAAGGGCCCTGCCATGCAGAGTGACTAAGGCACTTTTAATCAGTTGTAAGTGGGTTTGCATGATGCTTAGCAATGCTTAGCTAAGCGCACACAAGCTCACACTCGTGCACCCCCGCTAACTACTGCTGAAAAGTGCTTACTCCTGCTAACCCCCACGCTAATTTCTTTAAAAAAAAAAGAAAATGGGGAGATAGGAAAGTGGTGAAAAAGGGGGCACAAAGAAGGAAAGACAGTAGGGAAACCAGCTTGGGATGTGCAGGATGGGTGTAGGGAAGGTCCATAGCTGCCCATTTCTTTACCAGCAACAGCTGTGCATATGTTTGAAATTTAGTGTGAAATTTGAAACCTTCCACCCTGAGAGAGGGGTGAGGACAACAAACTATGTTGTACTACCAATTAGAATTATCAGTTTACATGTCCAGCGGGCATGTGTGTGAATTGGGCAGCTATATATGGGGCGTAATTTTTTTGTGGGAACAGATTGCCCTTTTTTTTATTTTTTTTTTCATATGAGAGTGGAATGTGAGGTAGAGGTAGTAGGTATATTTGGGGAGGTAGGTTGGGGAGGTAAACAGACAAGACAAACAAGATGCATACAGGGGTGGAGTTTGACACATGGGGTGGGTGAGCACAATTGATGGGGTAGGATGTTTGGAAATCACAAGCCCATGAGCCCATAGATGGTAACAGTGGAACTGAGATCCCCACCCATGGGCAGTCACCACTGCACCTTCACAACCCCGAGGGTGGCTGTGCTGAGGGCTGTGTAGGATGGGCAGGCTCACCTGAGAGACACTCCACTCTTGCCTCGAGCTGGCATAGGGGATCAGCGACTGAATGCTGGATCTCCCTATGCACCACAGCCTGGACCATGGCAAGGGTGACAAGTGGCCCTCCTCCGCCCACGCTTGCATGGGGGGGATGAGCCCCATCCCCTGCAGTGCTTCCACCCAAAGGTGGCACAGTACCAATGGAGGAGGGGAGCCTGGGCTGGGCACCAGAGCTGCTGGTGCCAGGTGCACTCGCCAACTGAGGAGGGACAGGTGGGTCCGCTGGGACCGGCCTTCCCATATGTTTTGTGATTAGGTGTGTTTATTTACAACATAAACAACAGCATTCCAGATTAGTTGTAACAGCATGCAGTAATATTCCCATTAACCCAACAGACCAAGGTTCCAACAGTTGAACAGCAAGCATAACACATGCATATATTGAACGACCGTGGATATTCCAACAGCATGCAGGGATGTTTGGTAGCAACAGGCCACCATGAACGTGGTGTTTGAACAGGGCACATGCATCAACATCAATGCAAATATTTATAAAACAATAGGACATATGTCCCAACAAATATTTAAGATTACACATACCCATTGATGTGTGGAATTGCATGGTTTATGCACATACGGTAGGGTGTAGAAAAAACCTCGGTTAACATCTTATAATGATCTTTTAGTCTACACTACATTCCCAGTGACTGCAAATGTATATCCCCTACCTGTATTATTACACTTGCCACCATACATTAGGTTGTGTCATGGGTTTGGCTAGTTCAATATATGCCTGACCTATATCTGACATACTAACTGTCCAGGATGCAGATGTTACTGTTACATATTTCTTGTTTGCATTTATATTTTTTTATCTACATATCTGGGATGTTTTCACATGACATTTTCACTCCAATTTGTACAGAACCCTGCATTTCTTCACACAGACTCACATTTCTGGTGAATAATTACATGCTACACGTGTGCCAGGTTTACTTATTCATGCCAGCCAGTAACTGACTATTGTGGACTGTATATATGTTTCACAGCTACTAGCACTTCCATCACCCACTTTATATGGGACTGCATAACTCTGGGTTGCCAGCACATTTTCAAACAGTACTGTTTGTATAATGCAAGGGTACAACAACATTTCAGACTCTGTGACACAGACACACTCTGGGTTTTAGACCTTTATTAATGACATTGCACACTTTTCCACAGGCTCACTCCTTTATTTGTTTTAACGGTGTTTATGGCAGACATGTTCAAGACATATTATACCTTTATTAATTGGCTAGAACAATCTTTTTTCAGGATCACTCACTTATGTTATATGACAGTGCCTGCAGAGATATTATTCCAGACATATGTTACCTTTCTTAAAGGGTTGCTACACTCTTTTTCTGCCTCTCTGATGTTTTTATCTGACAGTACATGCAGAGGACTTATTCAGGCAATTCTATGGCTGTTTTATTGGACTACAACACTTTCTTTCATGCTCTCTCCCATATTTTATATAACAATACATGCAGAATAATCATTAACCTGCCTGGTGGCACAGCCTTAGCAGTCTATCAGCATAGGCTTGCTGATTCGTAGCACGGTCACCTGCAGCTGTAAAGTAAATGAAGGGATACAAAGACATACCTATCCATTATACATACTCCATTATCAATTCTTACATACTGCATTCCATGACTACATACTCAATTGTGGGGCATTCTGCATCCCATGGGCCTCCTGTATCCACTGGTTCAGGCGGTCCTGCTTTCATCTCTTCAGGTCTGCATGGTGGTGATGGACCTGCTCACCAGTCCGAGGAATGCCTGTGGCACTGTTGAGGTCATGAGCTAACCGGTTCCAAGCCTCTGCCTTGTACTCCATCCCTTGGAACTGGCCCGGCAGGAGTCTTGACTCGTGATGGTGGACAAGGAGCCAAACCATGTATTTGGACTCCTCCATGCCCCAACGTTGCGCTCGGAAGCGTGAACCCTCTCCTGCACCTGCCATTCTGACTGCAAATGTGAGCTACAATCAGTTATGGCGAGTATTCCTGCCTATGGGGCTTAAATATGCCACATTTCCCGCACTTTTTTGTGATTGGCCATTTTGTAAAATTCTTGGCTGACTGCAGACTGGCTTAGTAATGGTTAAACTACCATTCGTAAGTTTATGAAAGTTAATAGTGGCTGCTTCCCCTACGTTGTCATGGCTTAGTGATTCTGTGCTTTGATTATGATGCACAGGGTCCTGGGTTCGAACCTGGTCATTCTTTTATTTTAATACTGTCGAGACAGGCTAGGGGGTGTGGCTGCGTTTAAGCAACTTAGCTCTACATTGCTCCACGGTGCCCTGGATGGCGCTGCGTGCACATCCGCGCAAACACATTGCGATGAGTAAAGCACTTTTAAACTTTGGGCAACTCTATTGCACTGGGTAAAGTGCTATTAAACTATGGGCAACTCTATTTAGCTGGGTAAAGCGCTATTAAACTATGGGCAACTCTGTTTAGCTGGGTAAAGTGCTATTAAACTATGGGCACCTGTGTTTAGCTATGTAAAGCGTTGCTTAACACCAGGCTATTATATATCTGGGTCCTTTAAAAATATATATTTTGTTCAACGATACATTGGCCATGTCACTGCTTTTAATAAAATTTTAATCATATATGTCTGGTATTATTTCAAATACTGATTTAAAACATAAATAAGAAGGGGAGTGGTGGGACTCGAACTGTGAATGTTTTCTCTTTGTGCATACGCTCTACCATTATGCTATTGCAATTCGGTGTGATTTGCATAAACATTCTTTCTTATGCTCTTCCATGTCAGAATTGCTAACTCTAGCTAAGCAATGGGCACACCCGCGCACACACGCGCAAATATGGGCAGCTATATAGTGGATTTAAAAAATATATATAATTATTTACTTTATATAAGTGTGATGGGGGTTTACACTGTCAGGGAGTGTGGTGTTGGGTGCAAGTACATTTGAGCGAACTCGCTCTTGTGTGTTGACATTATGCTTTTTAAAACCTTGCAGGGGTGTGCACATTTAGACTGCTCGGCAGTCGGACATGCCCCCTGCTTTCCTACTCAGTCCGTGTAAGAGTTACGGTTGAGTCAGCGTGCCCTCATGAATATTCATGGCACGCTGACATCAAACCATTCAACTGCAGCCTCCGAGTAAGACTTATTAAGTCTTACACGGAGGATTAGTGAATCCGGGGGATAATTAAAGAAGGCACAAAAGTCTTTATTTTACATTGTTTCTTAAGTTGAATATTTTCAATAATTTTGATTAGTGAAATAGGTTTTGGTCATCTGGATTTTTAGTCAAATGGGTTTCAGTCAAATGGCTTTTCAGTCAGTTGCTTTTTCAGTCACTTGAGGTTTTCAGTCAGTTGCTTTTCAGTCATAGTCTTTATTTTGCTTTTCAGTCAAGTGCAGTTCAATCAAAAGACAGTAAACTCTTTGTAACACATACTATAGGAAGACCCTGCAGTGGTTTGTGAATTGTATAGTGAGAATTTGATTTATCTTTGCAGAACTAAGTTGTCTAGGTGGATTGTAAATATTGACTTCATTGATGATTTCTGAGCATTTGATTCATTTAGAAAGTACATCTGTGTAAGTAAACTTACCACAACAGTAGATGTTCAAATGGTCACTGTTGCAGTAGCCCTAGCTATATGGTTATATCTTGTCAAGGATATAACAGCCAGTAAACTTCCAAATCTGCAGTGCATCTTCTGTGGCCCAACAGAGATGGAGGCTGAGCTCTGAAAGGACATTGTTAGGAAGAACCCAAAATAAATAACCACACCCTGGCATAAACAACACATCAGAAATCAAGGTGGATGTAAGGAGGGAACAGCTACTGCAGCAGTGATCATTAAAATATCTACTGTTATGGTAAGTTTACTTATACAGCTGTACTATGTCCATCATATTGGTCACTGCTGCAGTAGCCTTAGCTATATGAGTGGATTACCATACCTAACTACATTTGGAAAGTTGGAGGAGAAGAGAACAAAAGCCCCTGGAGAATCATCCTTGCCAATCCTGATCTAGACCTAGAGAAGGAATCAAGCTTATAGCTCTTTTTAAAAGTATATACAGAGTAACAAGCATTTTTTTCTAGAATCCAACCCTATCCAGAAAATCCATAGATGAAGCTGAGGCCCTGGTACAGTGGACCTTAATCCTGCCTGTAAAACATTTTCTATGGTGAGTAGAAAAAGATAATTGCTTTAGAAAACCATTTAGAAATATAATGTTTTGACACAGCTTGTCCCTTCCTTTTACCTTCACAAAAAAGAACAGCAGATCCAAATATCTGAATAATTTAGTCATGTCATGATAGTACCTGAGTTGTTATTGGACATCCAAGGTATGAAGTATCTTTTCTCCCTAATTTTTAAGATGAGTAAGAACAATTGGGAAATGGATAAATTGGCTTTATGTAAACTCGGATACCACTTTAGGCAAAAAATATAGATTATTTTTAAAAGAAAACATGCCTCTGTGCAAAATGAGATAGGGTTGACTCGCCATAAGAGTTTGCAATTCAAATACTCTTCTTGCAGAGGTCAAAGCAATCAGTAAAACTGTTTTCCATGTTAAGAACGTCAAGTCAGCCAGAGTAGCTGTTTCAAATGGAGAAAGTGTTAGCTTGTCTATCACAAAATTAAGATCTCATAGGTTCATAGATGTTTGTTAGGCTAAAGATCCTGGAGCCTTCACAAGCCTAGCCCATAGAAGTGATCTGGTATTCTGCCACCAGACATTAGTTCCCAGTGCCTCTATCAAGCAGAGCCACTGGAGTGATCTCTGGGGTGAACTTTCTATTTCCCATCCACTCATCAAGATTTCTCTTGAAGAGGGCCAGTGAGGTGCTCCGCTTGACATGTATGGGAAGTTTATTCCAGAGCATGGGCAGTCTCTGGGATACGAACCTATCCTTCCAGCATGTTCTGTTGATTGTGGTAATGAGGTTGAGGTCTCTGTTGCATATGGTGTGGATGGACTTTAATTTCTTTAGATGTAGCATTTCAAACAGAGCTTGGTCCAACATGGCTTTGTAAGTCAAGCGGAGATTGCCTCTTAGTAGATGATATGAGACAGGGAATAGCTGGAGTTTTCTGAGTCGGTCCATGTAGGACATGTGTTTAAAGTCTAGGATCCTCTTTGTGAGGTTACTTTTGTGGGCTCTCCAGCTGTTGCAGGTGTCTAGTGAGGTACAGGCCAAATAGGGCATTATACTACATGACTGGTCTAATGAGGGAAGAGTAGAGAGAATAGATGACCTCTTTCTTCTTGGATGCAAAACACTTGATAATGAGATGTGCCACATAGAAGGACATTCTGACCACAGTGGCAATGTGGTAGTCGAAGGAGAGGTTGCTGTCAACCTATGTCCTCAGATCTCTTATAGCTCCTTCAGTGTTCAGTGGGGTCCCATCAATGTGGTAATTAGTGGGAATTGAGTTTTCCCTGAAGGGGATGACGATGCATTTTTTGGAATTAAGCTTAAGGCCATGGTTTTGACACCAGTCATTGGTCTCAGTGAGGCCTTTCTGTAGGATGTCTGCATCACTTGGGGAGTTAATAATGGCTCCCAGCTTGCAGTCATCTGCAAACTTGGTCAACCAGAGTCCCTCCATGTTGGCCTGGACTTCTGAGAAGTAGATGCAAAACAGGAGAGGACCTAGGACTGATCCCTTTGAGACTCCACTCATGACCGGCAATCTGAATTGGAGTCTGCTACTTTCACACTGTGGGTGCTATCTGTGAGCCAATTTGTAACCCACTTAATGATATAAGGGTTGATGCCTAGTTTGGTGAGTTTATCAATAATTTTTGAGTGAGGAATGGTATCAAAGGCCTTGGCCAGATCGAGGTAACCTGTATAAACTGCCTTACCTTCATCCACAGCTCTGGTGACTGACTCAAAGAAGTCAACCAGGTTGAGCAGGCATGATCTACCTTTCACAAAACCAAATTGCATAGGATCTAGAGCTTGGAGATTCCCTATATCCTTGTTAATTACGTCCATGATAATGTGCTCCATAGCCTTACGTATCAGACACATCTGGATAATGGGGCAATAATTCCCAGGGTCTGTAGCCGCTCCTCCTTTACGGAGAGGGATGAGTGTAGCAGTGCACCATTTGGTAGGGATAAAGCCTGAGGTGAGGCTGTGAGTAAACAGGGCACACAGATATGGTGCCAGTTCACTTTGTAATTCATGTAGAACACAGCCAGGGATATTGTCTGGTCCCATGTAAGCTGTATTCCTGGCCTTGGACAATGCAGCTTTAACCTGTGCTGTAGTAATGCTGGATGCCTGGCATTCTTCCGGTATTGAGATTGGTCCTTTAAGTGGGGAGAGAGGGGTAAAGCTGGCACTGAATCTGTCGGCCAGTATGTTGGCAATATATGTTGGCATAGTATAGGAGGTACCACTGTGCAGTCACTCAGAGCAAATCTGGGTATTGCCATGGAGATTCTTGATATAACTATAGAAGGCGTTGTGGTAGTTTTTAGTGTGCAACAATTCTGCCTTCATAGCTGGCTTTGGAGGTTTTGATGAGGGATCTCAACTTTTTGTGAGGCTAATAAGGGAATTTTTCCAGTCTTGGGGCTTCACCTTTTTCCACAACAGTTTCTTCCTTCTGTTGTATAGTTTATTAATGGCAGGGAACCACCAGATTGGCTTCCTTGTTTTGGAGGAGATCATCTTGGTTCTGTTGGGGTGTTCGTACAGTGCATTGGTGTATGATTCTGCAGTCATGCTTCTATTTTCCATTGACATGGGTGTTGTGAAGTTAGCTACCTCTGTGTTTAGGAGTCCAAAGTCAGCTTTGGAGAAGTTTTTCATGGTGGATATCTTTGTGGGGGCTGTGGGTGAGATGTCGATTTCCATGGTCATTAGTTTGTGGTCAAATCTAATGAGGGAGGAATTGACTATTGGTGTAGAGCAATGGTTGCCCATGTTAGTAATAACCAGGTCAAGGATATTGCTTCCTCTAGTGGGGGTAAGAATGACCTGGTCCAGGGCATTGGAACTGATGAATTCCAGGAAGTGTTGGGCCAGTTCATTGGTACATGAGTAGTTTTCCCAGTTAATGGGGGGGGGGGGGTAGTTGAAGTCACCTAGTATGAGCATGTTGGATTGGATCGTAATAGTTTACAGGGTGCTTAGAAATGTGGAGTGAGAGTTGTGGGACATTGTTGGGGATGTATAGCAGGCTATGACATGAATTTCTGTCTTACCCAATGTTAGTTGTACCTGGAGTATCTCAAATAAATGCATTATACTGGGTTACTAGTCTGGAGGTGTGCATATCCTTTATGAATATGGAGACCCCTTTGGAGCTTCAGTCCATGTTCTCATAGTTGGCTTTGGAGGTTTTGATGAGGGATTGCAACTTTTTTTGAGGCTAATAAGGGAGGAACATGCTAAAGGGACAGGTTCATAACACAGAGACTGCCCATGCTATGGAATAGACTTCCTATACATGTCAAACAGAGCACCTCACTGGCCCTCTTCAAGAGAAATCTTGATGAGTGGATGGGAAATAGAAAATTCACCCTGGGGATCACTCCAGTGGCTCTACTTAGCAGATGCACTGGGAACTAAGATCGGGTGGCATGATGCCAGGGTAATCCTATGGCTAGGCTTGTAAAAGCTCCTGGGCCATTAGCCTTGTAAACACATATGAACCAATGAACCTATGAAACTAAGACTTACAGCCTAGTTGTGCAGTGGTGCTTTCTGCTGATTTAAACCAGGTCTCAATTACAGCACAAATGTCGATGTTCTCCCATTTTGAGGAGTGCTTCAAGAGAGTGCATCTTGAGATTTAGACTTCTACATCCCAAGCAGACAGATACTTGATGCCCTTAGAATGACACCAGAACCTTAGTCAATTGTTGAAGTCAATCATTTTCTGTTTGTACTGTGGTATCATTCTGGGCAACGGTAGTATGCTGCTCAGGGCTAGGGTCATACCTGCCTAGGACACATAATCCAAGAGCACCACCATGTCTCTTTTCAAGTAGTCCAGGGAGGTGTGTCTCAGGTTATTCACACCCACATGGACAATGACAGAGTTATACTTGTACTTGTTGGGAAGTGACCTGAGTGCATGTGTTATGTGTCAGATTCTGGCACCTGATAGATAGCTGAATGTTACCTTCTCCTTATTCAACTTAGTGAGTGGGACATCAGTGTGTCTCACTACTGAGTCACCTATGATTATTGTATTGGGCAAGCTGTTTGGCCTTAGGGGCTTAGGTTGAGGGGCACACTGTGTAAGTGAGTTATGTGCCTTGTGGTTTGTGCTGTGTTGTGGTGGTTGAGTCCATTATGCATTGGAAGTCTTTGCTTTTTGGGTAGATTTCTATTGGGAGTCTTCACGAAGGTGGGGGTGTGGATTTAGTTTTTATGTGAGGGCTGTGATGGTGGGTGTTCTGGAGGGCTATGTGTTCCATGTGGTGTGGTGCAAGTGTTTACCTTTTCCTTTTGACCAGCTATTCTGGTCTTGACTGGAGAGTGCATGGCTTCCAGTTTGGAGATATAAGCGCGTCTCTCACAAGTCTGAGTGTTGTATGTTAAGAGGATAGGGTTGTCTGTGTACATGAGGCAGTTGCTCCACTGCCTCAGAATGCCCAAGTTCACCAGGTTAATAGGAGAAAGCACAGGAAACTGACCTTTAGACATGTCAGGAGGGATGGTCATCATTGCTAAATACTGGAGCTGTTTCCTTATAGGACGTCTAGTGCTGATAGCAGTTATGTGTGCTACAATAATTGTAACAAAAAGCCTGATGAAGTGCTAGGTAAATAAGCTAATTCAAGTGCAAGAGAGAAGATAAGTAAAACCCCTTTCAAAAACATTTTGACATGAGAAAGCCTTAAAACAGGGGGATCCATGAAAAGATATGCTGAAATGGCAAATAAATGAACCTTGATGGAGTAGTAAGGAAAGCCATAGGAAAGTAACTCACATAAATATTATAAAACAAGAAAACAACTAGCCCTGAATGTGAGCTGATTATGTTGTTAGCACAAGATAGAAAACATTTTCCATTTGCAAATATGTGATATTCTAGTAGCAGGCTTTCTTGCCTCCATAAATACCATCTGCACATATTCATTAAAGAGGTGCCTAAAGGAACATAATACCCTATAATCCATGCAGTCAGTTGAAGTTGATTGGGGTGGGGGTGTATCAACCACCCCTGATCTTGTGAGAGTAGATCCATTCTTTAAGGAAGCTTGTGGTAATTACTTCTGACTATTTCCAAAAGAAGGGAGAACCACTAGTGCCTGTGCCAGAAATGGAGTCAGCACAAAGATCTTGAGGGATTCCTTCTGAATCTTTACATATACCCTGGATATCAGTGGAATTGGTGGAAAAGCATACTGGAACATTACTGTCAAAGAATAAGGCATCTTTCTTCCAAGTATTCTAGCATGGAGTCCTGGAGCAGAATCTTTCCAGCTGATTATTTAGCGAGGAGGTGAATGTGTCTAGTAGAGGAGCTCCTCTCAGATAGATACGATCTTGGAAGACTCCCTGATCAAGTTTGCATATATGAGTGCCTGCCCTGTCCACTTCAGCTTGTCTACCACACACTATTTTTCTGACAGAATAAAGGATGTCTGTAGATTGACCTTGTGCTATGAAACTATATCCCAAGCTAACACAGCTAGTTGGTGAAGGAGGTATGATCTGGGTTCCCCCACCTGAAGATGTACACTATGACTGTGGTATTGTGTAAAACAACATGAAGAGGTTATGGGGGACCAAAGATAATTCTAAGAGTTGAGTGTCTTGATCAGACAAGCATCTCTTTCATGTTTATGGCTGCCATTTGTCTTGGGTGTCTCACATACCTCACACCATTATCTGTACTGAAACTGCTCCTCAAGCAAAGTCCAAGATGTCAGTGATGACTGACTGTTTTGGAACAGAGAGAGATAAGGGGAGACCCACATTTAGGGATATTTTCTGTCTTCACCAAGTAATTTTTTCTATTGACAAACTCCAGCGCAGGTATTTGAAAAGATAAAGGATGTTGATGTTGTGACAAAAGAGACTATAGATAACATTGTATCTTTCTCATGTGGAGTCTTGCCAGGGTTATCATGAGAACCATAGATGCCAAGAGATTCAAAATCCTAAAATATTCCCTTGGACTGACTGATGTCTAAATGGAAAACCTCAGAATAGATCTCTATACAGATCTATTTTTCCTGTGGAAGAAAAGTTATTTGAATGGAGGTGTCCAGCTAACAACTCAAGGACACAATCCTGTGAGAAGGACTAACACTCCTGGCATAGTTTATAGTCCAAAGGGCAAAGTACAGGACTGATAAAATGATCCAGACACACAAACCTTAAGAAACACCTGAACTGTGGATGAAAAGGAATGAAATAAACATCTTTTAGTTGTAGAGTTGCCAGGAAACTCAAATGAAGAAGAAGAGGTAACAGATTGTGAACTGATATAATTTAGAAATTATACACTATCCCAAACAGGTCTAATAAGACACATCCAGAACTAGTCTCCAAGCATCTTCTTTCTTTGGTATGAAAAATATCCTTGACAAAAAACTTTCCTAACTTGAGAAGGAGGAAAGGATGCTATCACTCCCCAGAACAGCATCTAATGATGGACAGATAGAAATAAAAGAGTCAAGTTTGGTGGATGAGGGATAACCATCTGGCAAGGAGAAATAATCCTCTTACTAATATCTCAAATCTAGATGAATTATCTTCAGAACCTATTTGCTTGAAACTGTCTTGCTGAAGAGAAAGATGCAAATTTAGACTTTCTGGAAGGGAAAAGGGACTGCCATGGTAGTGGCGTGGGGAGGTCAAAGTCCCTTAAATAGTAATGCTGACTAGGTGGACTGACCTAGGTTTGGGGAGGTTCCCTAATTCTTTTTGGAACACCTTTGCCATTATGCCAACATTAGATGAGGGTTAAAGAATCTCAGAGAAAATTAGAAAAAATAGGAGAGAAAATCCTAGAGATTCCCAGATTTAACTTACCTCTTCCATCACACTTTTGATCACCTCTGCAGTAAAGGAAACAGAAAGTGAATCTCTGTTCAAAAGAAAATATGAAATCTCATTCACATCCTCTTGGAATGTTCTGAGTATGCAGACAGGCAGATCTCCTCAAAACAGTACTAGAGGCCACAACCCTTGAAGAATTATCAACTGAGTCATACACACACTGTTAACAGAAAGTAGTGGCTAGTACTGTGGAAGAAATTAAATTTAAAGCATATTTTCCTCACAGGAAAAAAACTGCTGAAACATTCTTCATACTTTCAAAATTAGTCCACATAAAAATTAACATGTAAGACTAACAATTCAAAATTTTGAAAATCAAAGTTGCAGTAACATATACTATTTTCACATACTCATCAATAATCTTCCTATCCTTGTCATAAAGATTAGCATAAGAATTAACCAACTTTTTAGTAGCAGTGGGAATAACTAAAGCTACAGCTACTGGGTCAGGTTTGCAATGAAAGTATAACAGCTTAAAAACACAAGGAACTTTATATATTCTATCTGCCTTTTTATGGGCAGAAGGCTAGCTATCAGGGAACATACAGGTGGATACACACACGCACACACAGACACACACACACACACACACACACACACACACACACACACACACACACACACACGCACACACGCACACACACACACTCTCACACACACACACACACACACACACACACACACACACACACACACACACACACACACACACACACACACACACGCACACACACACATCCTCCACAGCTGTAAGAACTAGAGGGAATGGTGAAGGTTCAGGAAATTCCTTTTCTAACAGTTCATTAAAATTGCTGAGGGACTTAGAAACCTTAAGAGTACTCTCACTGAAAATATTTGCATAATCTGGAAGTAGTCTCAAAGAGGCAGGAACCCCAAATGGAAAATCAGAAACTGAACTTTCCTCCAAGTCTGAATCAAAAAACTGAGGAGAAAACATATTATTTGTCACTTCATCTTCCTGTCCCCATTCAAAATCTTGAATCACTTCAGGAAAGAAAGCATCCTTTTTTCTAATCCCTGAACCATATCCACTCAGAAAGCTACTTCTATTCAGGAGGAGTTGATATATGTTTAGTTTTCTGTTTCTTTTTAACAGAAGAAAATGTGTTATAAATGGCAGTAGTTGCTTCCCCAGGGCTGGACACAACATTCTGACAAATCAAGAGAATCTTCCCAGTTCTCTCTCTCCCAGGAATAACAAGAGTGTTTCTCCCTTGATCACTGAAGGGACTCAACAACCACAGAAGACATGTCTAACCCCCAGACCATAGTGGCTGTAGGTACTGCACCAAAAGGGTCACGGTAAAAGATGAGTGATCTAAATTACTGCAAATAGCCACAGTGGAGTCACCCACCTATGACTGAGGCAAGTTACTAGCCTCCTATGTTGGCAAAGGCTGTTTACTTAACTTTTTCATTTTGTAGCTGAAAGAAAAACTGACCCTGGGCCAATAGTTTCCTCCATGGTCAAGCTGAAAATGGAGCCCTTTTACTGAGTAAACAATCAGCAAAATTCAATAAATATTTAAAGTCTTTAAAAGTCACTTTTTTCACAGAAAATAAAATAAAAGCACTTTAGAACACTTGACAGTCCCAAAAAGTGAAATAAACACAATTTCTCCACAGAAAAAATGTTTTTAAAATACTTAAGACAACATTTAAATTGACAGAAAAAAGAGCACACTCATTTAAAAGTACAGTACAGCCTCATTACAGTCCATTAAAACACAAGCTCCTAACTGTAAAATAACTTTCCTGAAGAGGAAAGTATTAACAATAAACAGAAATAATTAAATCAAAGTCCCCCCCCCCCAAATGGAGCTTATCTGCCCAACAAATGAACAATACAAGCTGATCCTTTCTCCTCAAAAGCCTCAGAGGAGCATATTCTTCAGTGGCAGTAACGATCTGAAGGACTTAGCGCCCAAACATGTCTTTTGGTCAACTTGGTTTGAGTTGCCTGACAGTCTGGGCACATGGAAGTGCCCTGAAGCTTTGGAAGGTGTGTCGCTCTTATATCCTTGGCAGGATATAACCCATATATCTAAGGCTACTGTAGCAGCAGTCAGTATGATGAACAGTGATTTTTGAGCTAAGAGTGATTTACAGTGCTTCTTAAGTCTAGACAGTGTATTTGCTGTACACTGCTGATGTGCTTTATATGGTAGATTAAGAGTGAATTTAGCAATTTTGTTATAACAGTTCTTGGGTTTATTTAGCAATATTTTTGAGAGTTAGCTAAGACTAGGGATGTGTGTGACAGAACTGGAAATAGCAATGATTGTACTGACTGTTTATATGACTGTAGTGTTAAAAGTTTCATTTTGCATAGTATGCCCATGTTTTCAGTCAATTCTAGTTCCTATATATCTGAAGTATTGACTGAACCTTTATTCCTTTTTTATACTTACACCCATTGATTTGTTTGATAATGTTTTTTTTCTGCTGATGTTATGCTAACATATGATATTTTTGTTTAAACTGTAGCTGGAGCAAACTCATTCTTTTTTGGCAGTTAATACTAAACTGCGACTCTATTAGACATTTTTCAAATCTGCTTAAAGTGCATTGTTTTATAGGACTCTGAGCTGCACATACCAAGGTTGTGTTACCTGTGTATTACATATCTATATCTATCTATCTAGCTATATATATATATATATATATATATATATATATATATATATATATATATATGGATATATATTTTTTGCTGCTGATAAATATGCTGACTGAAACAGAGCCAAGAATAGATAATTTGTAGAACTCTTGCAACAAAGGCTAGGAAAGTTGAGTGGGTAACCGTCCATTTTATTGATTGGAGTGTCTCAGACAGGTAGTTTTACAAACCACTTTAGTATTAAAATGCTTGGTTCTAAGTATGTAAGCCTAAATACTGGCAGCTCACAGTATGTTGTGTAAAATTCTGTAATAAAGTTGAATGCGTTAGTGAAGTGTAGGAAAATTGAAGCAGTAAGTATGTTTTAATTTAGCTGTGTAAAGGTATGTTTAAAATGACAGAATTGCTATGCCTTTGCTGCTGCCAATGCAGAAATCAAACTATATTGATGATAGTAGTCTTTTATTAAGTGTCCTAGGATCTGTTGTGATAATTTTAGAAACTGCTAGACAGGGGTCCAGGGAAGTAAATAGTGTGGGAAGAAATAGCCAGGGAATTGTTATGGCTAGGCTTGTATAGGCCCTAGGGCTGATAGCCTAGTACCAACCTATGAGCCTATGGTGAATATACAGCTATAGGTCTGAAATTTGAAATATCATGATCTTGTCCTGCAGTGTAGTTAGGGATTATTGAAGATTGTTTCAACAGATTTGGTACATATTAATCATTTATGGACTAATTTATAAGAATTCGTATCGAGTATGTAATTGCACTGGATCTTATGCATATATATGCTAGTGGGATATTGTAAAGGGCTTTGGCAATGGGTTTTAATTTCTTACACATTTTTTTATTTGAATTATAGAGACTGTGTTCAACTAGAAACTGATGTAATTTAATTCAGTATTATGCTTAGTATTTTTTTTAATGTTTTGTTATTTTAAGAGTGAGGTGCAGCCTGAGCAAAATGCACATTCATTCTCCATGCCATCCTTGAAATGGACTAAAGTGACAAGAATTGGGGTAAGCTTGAATGTTTTGTTCGGCTTTATCAAGGTATTAATGGTATTCCAAAATTATTTACGGTTACTATTACTTGTAGATTGTAATCCATGAAAACCGTTTTTCTTTTCCTTTTCCATTCTGTATTATCTCGAAGTGACAAATAAATTTAAAAATTTGCTCTTCCACTCGCTGTTAATGCTAAGGGACTGTCTTAAACTTGCCTTCAGCAAGGTATTCCTATCAAGTTGTCTAACTGATTTGTGGTAGAATTACACTTGTAGTTCTCTTCTACTGTGTTTTTTCTTTAGGAGGACTGGGTTTATTAATTTTTTGACAGGGAGTGTTTGCCCGCTCTATCTAGTTTGGAAAATACATAAAAGGACTCATAATGTAGTCATTTTGTTGGTTAGAGGGCTCATTAGTTAGCTTTCTGTTTTTCTTCTATGCTGCTATAAATTTTGGACATTTGCATGGGTTGGCAGTACCCTGTATAGTAGCAAACAGCTACAAAGAATTGTTCATAAAGCAGTACCCTGTAAAGCAGCAATATATTACAAATGCTTTGTCTGCCAACAAGCTAGAGTACTGTAGTACTGTAGTACGGAGTCAAGTGGCAATACCTCAGATTTAGCTGAATAAACTATTGTGTAAACATTAAAGTTAATAGAATTTAGTACTGTTAAGAATAATCTGTTCTGATAAAACACTCTTAATAACCCTCTAACACCAAACCTCCACCTCCTTGTAGCTCACAAATCAAAGGACTGGGCAGTATGAATATGCAATTTTCTAACGTCTCTGTAGCCAGCTTAGTGGATATGAGCATCTTGAGACAATATAGCAATTTTTTGCTTGTTTACTGTCAACCATTTAATCCTTAAATAAGCAGGCACAGTATTCGAGAGGTGTACTTACACAATGACACTGGAGGCTAAACTCTTGCATACAGGTCCATATCAGGATGTAGAAACTGTACACACAACACTTATCTCTCATAGTACACAACACACACATAGACTAATGTATGCTGAGGCACTTAAAAGCAATCTCTCTAAACAACAAAGATTGCCTAGATCACCCATTGTCAACGTAATGCGTCAGCAAGCACAAAGGCATGAAGAAAAAGCAACACCTAACACTACACATACTGTCACAATCAGTGGAGCCCCAAACACTATATCCCTAAGGCAAGCAAACACACTTCCTAGGTCTCTCGTCATAGGGGACTCCATAGTAAGATATACTGATACTCCCTCTAACCAGGCTGAACAAGGAGAAGATACTGTTAGTTCATCTGCAACACAAACACATTAGAACTGATAGATTAAAGGACATAAATATTGCTTGTGATATAAATAGGATATGCTGGAGAGATAGATATCTTTCTCAGAGAATTACCATTCTCTAGAACAGGCTTATCATCGATGTGAAGCAGAGTTCCTCCCTATTCCTTTTTAAGTGCAATCTGGATCAATGGATGGGTAGTCAGAAATTCACCCCAGGTCTGGCTCCTATGTCTTTGATGGACAGAGGCAGGCAGCAAATCAAATTTATGGGTCACATTTGGGTTGCATGGCTAGGCATATAAGGGCCATAGTGGCTGTTAGCCTAGTATATACCTATGAACTTAGGAAAAATATAGTTTTGGAGCATAGATTTAGTTTTGTATAGATGCAGTTGGTATTTTTTCTAGGACTTTTAAGTTTTGTATCCAGTTGCCATCATCTGATGGGTTTCAGTAGTTATAAAAGGACAGGTGTGTTTTTTTTATCTAGGGGCACTTCTGATCAGCATGTCTTGGAAAGTTTATTTGAATTATTTGTCTGCATCATCTAGAGTTATCAATTTTAGTGGAGACCAAGTTACATTGTTGGAGAAGTATGTTAAAATTTGCAGAGTGAATAAAATGCTCTAGTACAATTGTATGTTGTTTTTTGAATGTTGTTTTCTTTCCAAATAAAGCATATGGGGTTACGGTCACTCACTGTGTCCGGTAGTGTGCACCTCTAGTATTTTCATGATAACATTTCCACTACAGAATGCTATTTCTTCCAAAGACTTTGTCAGTTCTAGTAGGTTCAGATATTAGTTGTGTCAATCCAAAGAGGATTAAGGATAGTAAATCTTAATCCCTTTTCTGAAGATAGTTTGACTCATTCTGTTTTGACATCTCCTAGAATAAGTGTGTCTTGGTTGAGGTTTAATTAGATTTGCTTTCATTCAGGCACTTACATTTGCATCATGGCTTGTTTGAGGTTTAATGTGATTTGCTTTCGTTCAGGCACTTGCATTTGCATCATGGCGAGCAGTACTTTCACTCAGCAGGAAATATTTTCAGCTTTTTCATAACCTAGAAAAACACTTTTAAGATATGTATTTCCATATGCTGACATCACTGAGTTAAAAAAAAAAAAACAGGGAACTTTAACCTCAGTTACATCAACTTAGAAAAACATGAATTATGCCTGTAGACTTTAATGTGTGCACCACCATGCAAATACACAGGTGCCCTATTAGAGCAAACAGGCAAATTATGGAGTGCGTAAAAGTAACATCACAGCAGGAAGAAATAAATTTATTTGGGTTGTGTTTCAATAAATAAAGGTTACAAAGCAGCTGAATAATGCAAAAAAGTGGGAAAACATATTGTAGCACATGACTCTTTTGTCCTGATACAGTAAACTCGCGGTTAACTGGCATCCATGAGGATTGGTAGATGCCGGATAACTGTAGTTTCTGGTTGCTTGAGAATTACTATTAAAAATAGGCCTGACTAATAATGTACCCTATACTATTTGTTTGGTTTGACTTGTTCTTATGTTGAGGAGAGAGGGAATTTATTCCTGTCTTCCTTTTTAAAACTCTAAAACACTAAAAACATAAGGTATGTTTCTGCGGGGGATCAGAAAGTACACCACATGAAAATTGTACTGTATTTCTTAGATTTTTTTTTTCTGGTTGCTTAAGTTACGGTTAACTGAAAGTTTACTATATATATATATATATATATATATATATATATATATATATATATATATATATATATAAATATAAACATCAGCAAGTCACATTAAAGTTACTCAGATCAGTATGTCTTCTAGCATTTTTATATACTCTTTGGAAGCATTTAGAAGTATGGGTGGCTGCAATTTGTAGTTTTTCATACTTAGTGAGTTTGAGAGTTGTTAAGACTAATTCTGGCTTGAAAAAGACTGGTATTCATTCATTTTGAGTAGTGACTCTACACTGTCATTGAATTGTGTGATTTTGCCATGATGTGTTTTTGTTAATTTATCTATCCTAAGCATGCTATATCCTAGATGGAGAATATTTGCATTGAATATTTTGATTTGAACCATGTTTCTGTTATTGTCAAGAGATATGGTTTATATAATTCAATGTAGGTGTGTATTTAATCAGTTTTACTACAAATAATCCTTTCATGTAGGAGACATGTTTTAGTCCTTCTGGAAAGTCATTATTTACTATCAGAAAGTTATGATATTATAGACTAGGATTTGAGAGCTGTACCTGGCTTGACTGTTATCATAAAGCATGACATCTACAACTGCAAGTAAGTATTTTTGAGGAAATGATTGCTTTAGCTTTTCTAACAATCTGTATTACTTTTTATATATGGATTTGTTTATCGTTAGAAACTTGGATACATTTGTATTTATATTGTTAGCAAAATTTTATAATTATTACAATACATGTTGTGCAGATCTGAGCGTCAGCTGAAATGTAACAGTGTTCAATGTTTTGCTAAAGGTTTTAGCAATGTTCCATCCCATGCAGGCGCTTGGCCAGGATGAGGCAATCATGTTGTAAGCAGGAAAATGTATAACGTAATACAATAAAGTAAATACCGTTTATGAAGTCTTGATGGTCAGGTATGACATACCTGGGACATCTTACATCTTTATTAATGTGTCACTGCCTACCTGAAATGGTAAAGAAAGTTAAAGCAACTAAGCATGCAGTACTGTGTAGCATAACTTCCAATCATCCATTAATGTTTGGGTCTAACTAGATTAAGAGTCACTGTTTTTGGTCTGCTCATTGTCTGAAATATGCTGTAGATTGCACTCAATAAATTAACAGGATATATGGGTTAGTTAACATAAGTCCTACACAGCTATCCATGGTCTACATGCCAGAGCTGAAGCAACATTAATCAATACATTTTAAAAGGTGATGGTGCATTGATAAGTAATGTTTTCAAATAAAGTGTTCACTCTTCCTGCATTCACTGCATGTGTGTTCTAATCTGACACCAGTCAAGTGTTACATGTAACTGAATAAAGAATGCAGCAACAAGTATCAGAAATAAATGTAGTGCAATACCCAGGGTAAGGTTCAAGCCCATGTTCTGCTCATTTTGTCTGACATAATGCTGTATATTGCACTCAGTAAATGAACATGGTATATGGTTAGCTTAGCTCAAGTCATGGATAGCTATCCATGTGTCTAAATGCCAGATTTTAAGAAGCATTATTAATAAAGTTTAAAAGGAGATTGTGCTTTGATAAGTAATCTTTTCAAAAAAGTGTTCACTATTCCTGTAGTCACTGCATGTGTGCTTTAATCTGACACCAGTCGACTGTTAAATGTAAACGAATAAAGAATGTAGCAGCAGATGTCTGAAATAAATGTAGTACAATACCCAGAGTAAAGTTCAAGCCTGTGTTCTGCTCATTTTAATTGTATTTATTTAACGTTTGTTTACTGAGAAAGTGTGACTTGGAATGAAGCCTTTTCAGCAGAAGCCCAGGGAGAAATGTTCTAGACCAATGTCTTTGTAATGTGGGAGGAAACCAGAATACCCAGAGAAAACCCATGCAAACACAAGGAGGGCTTGCAGACTCCAGGCAGAAGGTACTCCAGGCAGGAATTGAACTGGAGAACTTCTTGCTGTGAGGTGACAATGCTACCACTGCACCACTTCACCATCCAAGTGCTTTGCCTGAAATAATGCTGTATATTGCACTCAGTAAATGAACATGGTATATGGACAAGTTAATGAAGTTCTGGACAGCTATCCATGTGTCTAAATTCCATATCATAAGAAACATTATCAATAAAGTTTAAAAGGAGATTGTGTTTTGATAAGTAATCTTTTCCAAAAAGTGTTCATTATTCCTGTATTCACTACATGTGTGTTCTACTCTGACACCAGTCAACTGTTACATATTAACTAATAAATAATGCAGCAACAAATGTCAGAAATAAATGTAGTGTAATACACAGATTAAGGCTCAAGCTTGAGTTCTGATAATTTTTGCCAAAAAATGCTATAGATAACACTCAGTAAATGAACAGGGTATACAATTAGGTTAACAGATGTTCTACAAAGCCATACACGTGTGTAACTACCAGATTTCAAGTGACATTATGCAATACAGTGTAAAAGGAGATGGTGCTAGGTGCTAATTATTCTTGTAGTCACTGCTTTTGGTTTCCAATCTGATACCACACACAGCTATACACATGTGTAAATGTACGATTTCAAATGTACGAAAATGTTGCAATAAAAGTCTTAAAGGAGATGGTGTTTTGAAAATGTATTATATTCAGATAAAATGCACATTATTCTTGTAGTCACTGTTTGTGGGTTCTAATTCTATGGCAGCCAACTGAGAAATGACAAGCTGTGTACACGTACATACATCTCAACTGTCATGATTTTTGCAGAATGTAATGACTACTACCCAATATGCCTGGTCCTTGAATTTTCAGATTGATATATGTTTATGAAAAAAAAATGTTATCATGTTCTAAAGGTGCATCTGTGCTGTTCTTACTAGACAGAGACATACAGACACCAGTTTATTGTTGTGAGATTACAACTCTAACCTAACTAAATACACCAACTACAGAACTCAGTATTTAATATGAGCACCACAGCACAAGTCTGACTTCTGTAATGCTGCAGGACAATTTATAGTGGATGACATCAACATTGGATGTTTGAAAGAAGTTGTTTGATGGCCTGAATAAAATTGATGTGTAGGCATGTACAACTGTCAAAATATCATTACTCCATGGGATTGTACTGATGACTGCAGAAGCATAGTTATGCTCTTTTTACTTGACAGATATATACACATAAAAGTTGACTGTAGTAAGAATGGAACCCGTAGCAAACTAAGGACACTGACTAGAGAACTCGGCACTTAAAACAAGTGCCGCAGCATAAGTCTGACTTTTACAGTGCTGTAGGACAATATATAGTGAATAACATCATCATTGGATGTTTGAGAGAAGATGCTGGGAGGCCTGAACAAATGGATGTGTAGGCATGTACAGCTGCCAAAATATTGGTACTCCATGGGATTGTAATGATTCAGACTAGATAGACACACACACACACACACACACACACACACACACACACACACACACCAGATGAGTGCAGGGAGATTAGAACTCCTGCCTAAGTACACTAAGTCAAAAGTTAAGTACTTAATGCAAGTACCACAGCACAAGTCTTACTTTTATAAGGTTGCAAGGCAATTTATTGTGGATTACATCATCACTGGACATTTGAGAGAAGATGTTGGGAGGCCTGTCTGAAATGTAGAGCTAGCCATGTACAACTTTCAAGATATTAAACAGCTGCATGTTACCAGATTGATGAGTGTGTAAAGTTTAGCTTTTACAATTGTTTCCAATGTAAAGGTATACCTTAAAAAACACCTTTGCAAACTATATGCAAACAGCTGTCTGTATTACTGTACTGGACAATCTGAATATGTATAGTCAGTATAAAAATATGTGTAGTATATAAGAAAGCATTTGTTATGTTTTTCTGTAGTGTAGTTGATATATTTATGAAGAAGTACTGAGAGACCAAGTTTGAAGTGTATGGGTGGAGGTAACAGATTGCTGCAGTGTAAATATGTGTTCTTTTCTTAAAAAGTGCCTTCCCTTTGTTTGTGTTTTTATATGTACTTTCATGGGATGAAGATTAAGTTGGCAGTAAACATAAGTAATACATGCTATTGTTCACTTTCCACAGTGCACCACCGAGCAGCTGGTTTACACAGTCAATGGCAAACTGCTTGCACATGAGAGATACACATTTCTACTCCTTTCCCTGTTTGCGCTTAGTTAAGCAGCAAGCAAACTCAAGCCTCATTGCTAAAATTATGAAAGTTCTGATTACTAAGTGTAAGAAACACACCTACTACTTAGCTGACTCTGTGGCAACAGATGTAAATGAATTGAATTCACACAATTCTTTTGGAGCCCAGATGACATAGGGTTTGAATCCAGGTGTATCTAATACTTTTAAATATGTATTGATAATGCAATTAAATAATTGCTTATACTGCATTCACTGAGTGTTACTTTAGTGTAGCATATTTAAGCAACATCGCACGGAGGTAACCACACTACTTAAAAGCCATTCAACATCACTTGGCATTGGATTGATGCCAAACTCTGCACAAACACAGAGGCAAAAAAGTGAAGGGCTCCATTGCTTTTTTTTCTTTGTTTTTCCTTTTGTTTACTTATGTGTGTTTTGTGTGTGTGTGTGTGTGTGTGTGTGTGTGTGTGTGTGTGTGTGTGTGTGTGTGTGTGTGTGTGTGTGTGACTCTATTTTTCCTATATTAAAGATGTTAAAATGGGGTGGATAGGAAAGTGATGAAATGGGGAGCAAGCAGGGGAAATAACAAAGGAAAAGCAACATAGGAATGTGCAGGAGGGAGATAGGGAAGAATCATAGCTATCCACTTCTTCAACACTGTAACATGAAAGTATGCACAGCATATTAGCTGAATTTGGGCTGTCACCTCACCAAAGAGGGATGACAACAACACAATCATGTTGTATAGAAAATTGGACCAAATTAAGTTTGTCAAGAAGATGTGTGCAAAGTGGAGAGCTAAGTGTGGGATGATATTTTTTGTGGGACTGGTGACCATTTTTTTTTACTTCAGCAAGAAAAGAATGTTGGGTAAGAGATGTGGGTATTTCTGGGTCAGATAAGATTGATAGGTGAGAAAGCAGATGCAAACAAACAACTAAGACAGCACACATGGATGGTGAGGATCACAACAGTTTGAGGGACACCATAATTGGGGTAAGGGAGGGGACAAAAATGTCCATGCCCATCAAACATGGGGACAGTGAGAATCTAGTCCTCACTTGCAGGACTCATTGCTTTACCCTTACTCCACTGGCTGTTGTGTTTAATGTCTTTTCCTCTGGACCATGACTGAGACCATCCTCTATATCCAGTGTAGGTGTGTACCAATGGTGCTATGCACTACCATATGCACCAAACTTGGTATGTCCTGGTGGATGATAAAATCCCCACCTCACCAGTACTCCCAGAAGGCACCACAGCACCACCTGCAGGGTAGTGTTACCTGATGTGAAGGGCCCAGGTAGTGCAGTGGTAGTAGAGGCAGTACTGCTGGGTTGGGTTACAGGTGTCTGTGTGTTGGTGCAGTAAGCAGTGGATCAGTGGCTGCCTGAGCTACGGAGAGTTGGCATACCTCACTATGCTGTAAAGCATTTTATGATTTTTCAGAGATGGATGACATGGAAATGTGTTGATGCCACTCTGAAAAAATGAGAGAGATAATGGTTGGGGTGAGAGAGAAAAAGATAAAATTAGTATCATCATATGTGCATATCACAATAATAAAGTATTTTATCTAAACTTTTACACTTAAATGTACTTTTTAACAAATACAAGCTATAAGTAAGGCTTGCTGAAAGTAATCCTTACAATGTGCATATATTGCACATAACCTTGGTCCAATTATACAGATTAAGTTAACACCATGGCATTTATGCCACTTGTGTTGAAATTAAATTATGTAATATTTTTAAATGATTTTACTCTATATTTGTTACATGCGGTATTTGAAGCCACAAAGTCTGACTATATTATTAGATTTGACTCCTAGTTTGTGCTGCATACTGAAGCATACATGCTTGCTTTTACAGTTAGGATATGCATGCTTACTTTGCTACAAGTGTATAGAAAGGAAATGATTTAACTAAAATAATAGTTCTGTTGTCCTGCATACATAAGCCTTGCTTCCCTCAGTCTCTCTAGATGCACAGCATGGGCATCTCTATTCACCATAATCTCTGCATTGGCTGTGGCATAAAGAGAAGAGAATGAGAGAACAGCATTATGCATACCATCTTGCCTATATACAACTTTCTATCTACTATAGATTCTCTTTATCAGTATACGTACGCAACTGTGGGATATCAGCAGTCCTAAACTCATCCAGCCACTGGTTGAGTGTATACCTTTTGCATGTTTTTAGGTCATTAAAGTGATGCTTACACTGTTCTCCTATGTGTGGAATGCCTGTCACACTGGTGACATCCTTGGCCAGGCTATGCCAAGCCTCAGTCTTGTACTGAGAGTCAGAATAGTCCCCCTACAAGAGCCTTTGGTTGTGGCACTTTACAAGGAGTCCAGTGAAGATTCTGGACTCCTCAACACAGTACCTCTGTGCCTTAAATTGAGTAACTTCCCTTCTACCTTCAGACGTGTCCAACCAGGGAATCTGAAATAGTAAAGAATGATTTCAAGCCAAATGCCTGTTACCATGTTTACTGGTAGTGTGCAAACCTGAACAATGATACCAAATGAGTTTGTGCTATATTAAACAGAGAACAATAGTGCCAGAGAGGAAAGCAGTTTTTTGAAATTGGAAGGTTAATTTGACAATTGGCATTAGTTTGAGGGTTGTTTGCTGCTGTAATTGACAGGAGATTTAACTTTGCAGATATGCAATGGGGGCATACATTTTATGACCTGACACATTTTTTGTTTAGATTTGCATACTGATAAAATACATTTTTACAATGTGGGATTCAAATCTACGCATGAGAGCCAAAACATGTTCTTTCACACCAGTGATTTTTCATCCTTGCCACAGAAGAATTGCTTTGCAGACATGCTCATTATTTACATATAAATACACATGACAGAGGGTTTAACCATGTATATCTGTGTCCTGACAAGGGCCTGGTTTATACATCTCTTCATTTATTACTATTAGTAAAGTTTGAAGACCATCCAAGGCCAGAGAACACAATTATGATTACAGAAACATAGTCAGTATACCCTTACTCACACAAACAATTCATGTGAGTATATTAAAACTGAGTGTACAGCCATGAATAAAACTGGGTGTGTATAATAATTTTTCATGGGAATTTTAATATAAGTCAAAATGGAGAAACAGTAAAATATTTGGAATTTACTGTATTAGAACTCAGGTTCATCTGTATTGCCAACCTACACTTATACCTGCTGCCCCAGGAAGAGTTAAAAAACAGTTGGATTTTTTTTTTATTCATTATTAACTTCTGTGTGTTAATAGCCATGCAACACCACTCAGCATGTTTGCATGGTGCCCATTATACTTGATAGAATATATTCATTTTGAAACTGGCTACTGTTTTCTTCCTCTCTACAGGTGTTCTAGACATGCAGATACTGGGCAAGGTTGCAAACCATCGCTCAATGATGCTTACCAGGTTTAGGTGATGGAAAGAAAAAAATGCAACAATGTATCAAAATCCAGAATACCTGCATCCTGTCTGCAGGTGTTCTGTCTGCTTTGTGTGTGGGTCATTAGTTCAGGTTTGCAAGATGGCAAGTGACATGCAGATGTGAGAAGCAAAGCTTAACTTGTTTTATCTATGAAAAAAATAAACAGTACAAAATAAATGTTAGTACATATAAAAGAGTTTTATGCAAGTCTGGATTTGAAATCTCACACAAATGAACCTACTAAACACATTAAGTGTCTTATCCCTGTTTGCCAGAGAAACAGCTCTGCAGCAGGAATGAAAATCATTGTGCATGCAATCAAGTCTAAAATCATTCACAGTATTAACAAGACATGTCATTTCATACTTCTGGGTTGTTTGTACATGTGTTAATTTCAGCTGTAGTGCAATGAGTGATCATACAACCATGTATGACTACTGTTTGCAGAAATGCAGCTCTGTCTTATCTCTGTGTGGTGTTATTTCTTCTCTTATCTGAGCAGTAATCTGAGACATGCAGTATGTAAATCATTTAATATAATTGTCCTTAAAATGTATGAGAATATTAATGGCAATACGATACAGTTTTCAACAAATGCAGGGGGGTGGATATTACTGAACAGAAACTGTGAAATATGTGCTGCTTACTTACATTTAAAACATTGATACAGTTATGTCAGCACTTTGTAAGTCTAACCTGGCTGACACACCTACTGGAGATAAGGGAGTCTGAATTGCTGTTGTATTTTCCTTCTTCCTAGCAGTAATAATTTACAGTTGCAATCCATTAGCAACAAACAATGAGGAAGCACCTGCACTATATTTACATCTACTACATGGAGCCAGGAATTTGGGATTCAGCAATTTAAATGAGTTCATACCCCAGTTGCACCTTCACCATAATTACAGGCCTGAATCTACACTATAAAAAGGGAGCCATCTAGCTAGGGTACCCGAAGGTGAGGAGACTTGTGTATGTGGATAACACAAAAAAAGATTGCTATTACTTATTGAAGGGATGGGATTAGCCCACAAGGCCACTCAGCTCTAAATTTGGATTTATCCACACAAAAGACTACTGATCTTGATAAGTTATGATTCCATTTTTCAGTTGTATGCTGGATTTACTCACATGTCACTAGGGAAAACATATATATGTGTGTATATATATATATATATATATATATATATATATATATATATATATATATATATATATATATATAGATATATATGTCACTATCAGTTGATTGAGTTTTCAAAAACTCAAACTTCATATGGTCAAGACCATATGTCAAGTTTTTGAAAACTCAAAGCTTTTGAATGAAGATCACAGTACTGCGAGGCTTGGGAAATTTAACCTTTTCTTTATTGTTATCTTCCTTGTAGTGCAATCTCTGGGCTGGTATATATAATTTGCAGGCCATGTGGGGGGTGTGGGGGGGCCTGTCTCCCTGCAAAAGCTGTAAAAATGTAAAAAAAGTGGATTTTTGCGTGGGTTCTTTTTTGATGTTCAAGTTTTTTTGAAACATGATCATATGTTCTCTTCAATTTCTTTTTTTTTTTTTTTAAATTTCTGAAAAGTCGATCATTTGACATAGATCTCTCTCACTCTCTCTCTCTGTATATATATATATATATATATATATATATATATATATATATATATATATAGATATAGACATAGATATGCATTATCAAATGCTACTTTTACCTGTATGCACTTCTTCGAAGTTTACTGATAGCATAGGTATTTTTATCAGGGCATTTTACTTTATCAGATGCATAGCCTTATTAACTTTCATCACAAGTGTTAGATGTTCCAACTGTTTCTCTTTACACTCTTCTATTATTATTTCAGTGAAATGTAAATGTCCTATACTGTTAATGAAAACAAAAAAGTATTGCCACTCAGATAAAGCTGGTTATACTAAATAAACTTGAGTAAATGTAAAAATGAAGTAACCCAGTACCACAACACTTGATACTAGAACAAATTTATCTTATATTTGCTAGTATCTAAAGACTTTCTCCATACTGGCTTCATCAGGAAAATAGTCAAACAGTCTGTTTAACTATTTGTCTGATGAAGCCTGTATGGTGAAAGTCTTTTGATACTAGCAAGTGTAAGTTAGTAAATTTGTTCTATTATCAAGTGTTATGGTACTGGTTTACTTCATTTTTACATTTACTACATTGTCAATGACACAGAAGATTTAGCCTTCTAGAATGTTAAAACCACACAACCCTTTTTTATATTAGTATAACTAAAAAAGGTTTTTTGTTTCTTCAGTGGGTAATATTGAAAAAACTAGTAATGCATCTTATATCTAGAAAGGACTTTTATTTATGTGATATTTATTTGCAGTATCCTTCTTTTGTGTTTTATGTCACCTAGGACTATAGGAACCAAGCATCCCAATCCCCATAAACCCCCTTTCAGTGCTCAGAAAACAATGTCATCATCAAAGCATTTCAGCAACATGGTGCCTTTCTGCTTGAGAAAGGATGTGAGGATATGTGTAGAAGAATGCAAATTTGGAACCAGATAGCAAACAATGTGAATGCAGCAGGACATATATCAGGGGTGTCATAGGTCCACTGACATGATTTCACCGACCCAAAGGAGAGCAGCTGCAGTAGCCCATGGACAGCTTGCTAACAGGGGAGGACCTGCTACAGAGCCATCACTAACACTAAATGAAAAGTTTCTGTCCACTGTCAGGGAGGAGCTTCCAGGTAGGCTAATCTATGTGAATTTTTAAATATTGCTTGTATAGTAAAATATTGAAAGTGATGCTTATGTTGGTTTAATATTTTCTTCGGGGGGCTAGTTATATATTGATACAGTTAAGAACACATTCTGGTTCAGTACACATGGACGTGCGGTGGACATGTCATCTAAGTTTCAGTTAAATATATTGTTAATGGACATATAAAGGCCAGCATGTTTTCACGATTGTTAATGTTGTTGTGATGATGGTGTCTTTAAATTTTGCTTAACTTTTTCCAGGACCATTCTCCCTAGCAAATGTGGAATCATCTTCACATGGTAAGTCAAACATTTTTTTCAGTACTGATTAGCATTTCACAGAAATATTCATTTATCTATATGTGTGAGGTGGGTGTCAGGACTTTGTGTGTATTGCTGTACTGTCTATGATAGTAGCAACAGTGTTAGTCTGTTAACATGTATTGAACTGTAGTATTGTAGCTATCAATTTCTTTTCTGTGTCTGTTGCTTATTCAAAAGGTGATCCCTATATTGGAAATGGAGGACTCTTCCCACCTGTTGTCAGAGTATCAGCAGACTCTGATGTTGATGTTGGCCAAACACAGGCACATTCAGGGGGTGCAGAGGTTGAATCTGACACTGAGGTTAACATTCAGCAATCCCCTGTAATTCCATCAAACACAGCCAGTAGACCTACTGAAACCCATTCCAGTGAGCCCTCAGATATTGGACAGGTGGAGGGTGAGACACTTAATCAGGATAGTGAGGTTACTGTGGCTTCAATGCCTGTTGACTCCAGCCACAGCCAAAGTGTGGATGAGGCACCATACAGGAGGGTAGTTAGGGGTGCTTGCAAGAGGTCTGCTGTCCATCCTCCACCTGATCAGGTCTGTCTTTCTGTGCCACTCAACATATGTTTAGGGCCATCATGAAGACCAAGGCACATTTCAATACCACTTCTAAGGAAATGCTTAGGGTTGTAGATGTGGCACAGGCTGACATATGTGACTGCCTCCACCATATTTCCAACTCAATGCATCAGATGAATGATACACTGGAATGGGGTGGTGTCTGTGATGGAACATCTGCTGGAAGGGGAACAACATCCATGTGGGCGTAGGGCAGCCACATCATCTGATGTTAGCCTATGTGGCCATCCCTGATCATGCTCCTGTAGTGGCACTACTTCCACTGCTCTGTCAGTGGTTGAGGTGTCCACACACACAGATGTGGCAGTCCATGAGGTTATGATTCTGGTTGTACTCATAATGCAAGCTCATCCAACAGACATCAGTCATGTTCAGGTAACAGCAGTGCATCTGACCATGAGCATGGACATGACAGTGCAATTCCTGGCTGAGTCAGTTCTCGGGGTTGGGGACAACAACAATGAACTGTCACCTCTACCATGCATGTCTCACACCTGTCCGACATATCAAGTCATAGAGGTAGCACAGTGTTTGGCATTTTCTTTCATGTACTCACACACCACTTTCACCTGGAGTGCCCAGACGGACACACACAGATAACAGTTACATGGGTCAATTGTGAGGTTTACACCTCATTTTGTCTCATTGGCTATTTGATGCTTTATCCAAATATTGGCCCATTTTTCTTTCTTACTGACACACACTGACTACCTTTTATTTCAGCCTAGGCCTACCCCCACACACACACACAGACACACACACACACACACACAACATGCTGTGCAAATGATGATAATTGCACCATATCCATGTATTCTATCTTTTGGATTCAGGGATGCATAAGTCTTTTGTCTGATACTCAGGGTGCATAGTTGACTTAGTGCTTAGTATATATGTTTTTGTGATGCTGTTTTGCAAATTGTGCTGCATTATAACAGTTTTTTTTTTGTAATCTGTACATCCCTCCCAAACTCTTAGATCAACAAAGCTGGACCAAGCCATAAATAAAAGTGTGACAAAGGCCCAACAGTGAGGAAAGTATTTAAACACTGTTGTTTTACAAACTTAGACAGCTGATAGAATAACAGGTTTTGCATTACTATTTTTATGTTTGTTATGAGGCATATGAAGTCTGAAACCGAAATGTGTGTCATTATGTTCTAACTTTGCTCTTTATTGATTACAAACATATGAGGCCAAAACCTGGACATTCAGTGAAAATCTGTACAGTTCAGACATAAGGCCTATTACTTGATAGAGGACACATGTATTCACATAAGCCAGTACTGTCACATCTTGATGTAATTGCTGTAAAATCACCCACCTTATACTTACTTACATTACCAAGTAACACTATGCAAGGGTATGCCATTCATTTGTATTCTTAGAGATTTACTTTTCTATTACAGGTTCAGCACTTACCTTCAAAATCCAGCAGTTGCAAGAGTTTTAGTTCAGGGATGACTCTGTCTGATGCTAGCAGTACACAGCCATTACATGGGTAACTAAAGGATGTGAGCACTTTGCCTTGCATCAGTGTTACTGTATGTATGTAGATAGGATGAAGATTGTAGCCCCTTAGGTGGTGAGCATGTGTGCTATTCATTGCCTCTTGGCCAGTGTGAGGCCATACTGTGCATGCCTACATCTGCCTACACCCACAGTGCCTGCTTTGCCTGCTTGTTCTCACTCTGATTCCTCACTTATGTGTCTGTGGTGACCTTGCTGGTGGTGAAGGGATGTGTGGCCCTTTCCCTTGCATTTTCTACTGAAGCTGTTTTCTCAGGTTAAATTTGTGGAGCATGGCACAGATGGTGAATATTTCAGCACATTTAGGGGGAATTGTACTGCAGGGTTCCCCCACATGTATCTAGGCACCGGAACTATGACTTCAGCAACCCACACTATGATATTTCTTGCTTGAGGGTGTGCCTCATTATAGCGTTCTTCAGTTGATGTGTGTGCATTTCTGATGGGTGTCATCAGCCATAGTTCTAGTGCATAACCTGTATCCCCGAGTAAATGACCCTGTGGGATATTCTCCTAGTAAACATCTCATATAGTTGACAATTATACCAGAAATATGAGTCATAGTAAATGCCTGGGTTGCCAGAATCAAATTCAGGATGATTCCATTAACATTACATATGACCTGGCAGTTAATAGAGTGATAGCCATTTCTATTTATGTACAGCCTCTCTTTTCTGGGTGGTGCTTTGATTTCTACATTTATTTATTTATTTTACATTTGTTAGCCGGGGGGGTGTCTGACTGAGCCGAAAAGGCCCTTTATCAGCAGAGGCTCGGGGCAAAAAGCTCCACAAAGAAAAATTACAGGCACATTTAGTTATTTAGACATGATCAGTATACACACAAATTACAAGAGACATGTTTTTACAGTGGTATGCAGCACATCAACAGTTACAGTGGAGAGAACAAACAAAAAAATATTAATTTTAAAAATAAAGGTAATTAATAGATTTGTGGTGTACAGCTGAAATTTGGAACATAGGTAGAATTCACACATAGTACACAGGTACAGTACATACATTGTAGATTAGCCAGTGTTTGTTAGTAAGATTGAAAACTATTATCAAGTGCTCTAGATTTAGTATGTACATCTTTACAGCCTACGATACCCAGGACTTCAGGGTAGTCTGCTACAGGATACAACTCCTGCATAGTTCTGGCTCTGGCCTCATCTGTACAGAGAAAATATATGTACTCACTAGCATGTTGCACCATAGCATTCAAGATTTGATGGAAAATCCTGGATGCTGATTCCTCTAGCACCCTAGCATATCCCCTGTTTGTCTCTGGAAGATTCCTGCAGCTAAAATTCTAAGTGCTACACATACAAAATAAATGCTGAAAGGGTAAATCCAAACCTTTTTAATGTCTTAAAACCAGAAGTCTAAGCACTTTCATTCACCACAATTGAACTTCATCAGAAACTGATTAAAAATAAACTAAGTTCCCTTATATAACCTTTTGAAAATTGCACCAAAAATTTTAAAGTGACATACATCAAATAAACATACACAAATCCATTGCTTTAAAACACAGACCATTTAGTGATGTAAAAAATAAAGCTGTAAATTGAAATGCATCTTATTTAAAATAAAACTTGAAAGGTTAAAAAATAATCACAATGCATTTATGAAATACAAGGTGCTCTGATCTTTAGAACAGGTTTCAAACAAACCACATCATTGATGCCAGGCAGGCTAGTGGCATTCAACAAAATTTGCCAAAAAAACTATCTTTTTTCTAGGAGAGTTTCCCAGTCACCACCCCCTAGGTTGCAATTCCACCTTTTTAAGTACGGAGAAGGAACATTTCTTGAAATCATTACATCTTACACTACATCAGAAAAGGGCATTACACTGATGAGACTTTTTATAGCATAAGTGTGTTGGTAAATACGGGACTTAAGGGCACCAATGGCCTTTCCTATGTAGAAGGCAGGACAGGAGGAACAAAAGGCAATATAAACCACCCCCTTGGTGTTGCGGTCATATCTGCCTTTAACAGTAATCAAATTTGGAAAGCCAGACACTTGAAAAACTGTTACCCTCCAGGATGAACCTACATTGCCTACACGATCCACATTTCTTCATACTCCAGTTCTTCATAAATTTATCTGAATTTCTAATCACTCCATTGAAACATGTTTTTCAGATTCCAATTGTTTTTATAAACAAATCTAGGGGTAGCCCCAGGCTTCTCCAGGGGCCCTAAGCTTCCAAAAACTGTGGTCCAGTGGCTTTTTATAGCATCCTGAAGGGAATCTATCCCACTACTGTATGGCAATATCAAAGCCTGAACATAGCCATTACCATTCAACTTTGATATGGGAGTTACTGGATCTCGACCACTGCTGTTGCCATCACTGAATCCCAGGATGGGATGGTATCTATATGGTTGATTTTCACAAACATACCTAGAAAGCTCTTCTACCATGGATTCTGGATATCCCCTCATCTTAAACATATCATTCAGAATCTGAACTTCATGCAAACATTGGGAATCATTAGACACCAATTGGCTTGTTATGATAATCTGGCCCTTCACCAAGTTACGCTTTTGCCATATAGGGTGCTGGCTATAGTAATGTAAGTAAGAGTTAGAGAAGCTAGCTTTTCTGAATATCATAGATTTTTATTTTTGCTTAGGTGTGTTCTTGTACAGCATAATGTCTAGGAAACTGGTCTTATTTTCATCAGAATTACAGCTGAATTCCAAAAATTCTGTGGAATGGTTAAAAAAATGTATGAATTGGGACAATTGTTTCTCATTACCACCCCATAAAATAAAAATACCATCCAAATATCTCAGGTATATTTTGAGATAAGATGAAAAAGGTGAATTGAACACTACTGTGGTCTCCCAGGGTCTATATTATAACATCAAAGTCTTAACACTTCGAATGCTATAATATTGAACCCTATGCACCGAATGCTGAAAATAGCGAAGCTGCATAATATTGAATACTTTCCTAGGGAAAGTATTTGGTGGGCCATTTCTGCAGCTTCGCTATTTCTTCGATTGTGGAGCGAAGGTTACAGACTGGGTTAAGGTAAGTGTGCGAATAAAGGTGAGTGTGCGATAGGGACCTTAGGGTTAGGGAGCGGGTAAGGTGAGAGTGCGATAGGGACTTTAGGGTTAGGGAGCGGGTAAGGTGAGTGTGCGATAGGGACTTTAGGGTTAGGGAGCGGGTAAGGTGAGTGTGCAATATGGACTTTAGGGTTAGGGAGTGGGTAAGGTGAGTGTGTGATAGGGACTTTAGGATTAGGGAGCAGGTAAGCTGAGTGTGCAATATGGACTTTAGGGTTAGGGAGCGGGTAAGGTGAGTGTGCAGTAGTTACGGACCTTAGGGTTAGGGTTGGGTTAAGGTAAGTGGATAGCTAGTAGTGTATGTATGGTTTAGTGTAGGGGTTTATGAAGTGTATGTGTGTGGATTATTTAGTTTGGTGTGCTTGTGTTTTGTGTTTGTTTGTCAGAACAGCGATTTTTTTCCCTGGGAAAAATTTTGCTATTTTGACTGTTCAGTGTTATGGTGTTTCGATCAAATAGGTTCAATATTATAGCATTCAAAGTTTTAAGACTTCGATGTTATAATATAGACCCAGTCTCCCAAGTCCATAGCATCCTATTTGCAAAAATGGGGGCAGATGCTGCCCCTATTGCTGCACCCTTGTGCTGTTTAATAAATTCACCTTCAAAAAACACAAAGTTATTGGATAATGCAATTTCCATACATTGTAACAACAGTTGTATGTCAACATTCCTCAAGTCAAGTTCCCTTGACTATTGCATGATGAAACATCTCTAAGCCTTCATCATGAGGTATAATGGAGAACAAGTTTGTAATGTCTATGGTAACAAGCACCTCATGTTAAAAAAAAAACTAGTAACCGAGATTACCTCCAAAAAAATGCCAGGAGTCCCTTAACAAGTGTGGTTTGTCAACTGTAAAATATTTTAACTTCATGTCCAAAAACTTTGCCAAGGGTTCAGTTTTGGACCCACCAGAAGCCATGATAGGTCTCAAAGGAGGGTCTTCCACACATTTGTGGATCTTGGGGATACCAAAAATTCCTGGTATACGAGGATGTTTGACTATAAAGAAGTCTCTGAGGTCAACAGGAGGATCAAAAGTAAAAAAAAAATGTCTTCTATAAGATAATCACTAGCCTGATAGGCAATGTTGATCTCATTATGTCAGGGTTCTATGAAGAACCTTCCATTGTGTAGATATTCAAGCATTTGGGAAGTGTAAAGACACTTGTCCATAACAACCACACCACCACCCTTGTCTGGATTCATGATACAAATATTTTTTTATCCTTGACAAGGGTAACCAAGAAATTCCTCTCAGCAAAAGTTAATTTGTGGAATTTGGGTTTGTTGTTCTTTTGCCTCCATTCCCTTATGCTTCGCTCACAAAGCTGCTCAAATAAATTAATACCAGGAAGCAAAGGAGGGTTATAAGTACTGGCCCTTTTAAGGTCAAATGATGTGTTACCAATAGAAGGTGGAAGGATACACCTGAGGTTAAGCTTCCTAGTGAAAAGTCTGAGTTCTGTAATAACATCCACCACACTAGGTTGCCTGGAAGGCAGAAATTTAAAGCCTTTTTCCAACAATGAACCTAGGGCATCTGTGATTGTGAAAGCAGAATAGTTGAATATTTTACAACCCAAAGGTGAAAATAGAAACAGTACCTGGAAAATTGTTGAGGGGAATTATCCAAACATGTAATTTCTGATATTTCTGGTTGCATTGCCCTCAGTTCCGAAAATCCTGGTTGGAAGGGTTATTCCTGGATCCACCCTGATAGTTATTTTCACCTCTTTCCCTTCTTTCCTCTGTTCTTTTAGACCTTTGTTGGACCACTAGAGTAGTCATTGTGATTGTTAGGGACTTAGTTTATTTTTAACCAGTTTCAGATGAAGTTTACTGGTGGTGAATGAAAGTGCTTATACTTCTGGTTTTAAGACATTAAAAAGGTTTGGATTTACCCTTGCAGCATTTATTTTGTATTTTTGGATTTACAGTACTCTGTTGTGGAACCTGGTTTTGGTAAGTTCTACATGTACCTTAGCCTCCACTGGTATTGGATCCCTTTGGATTGCCCTTGCTCTCAACTGAGGATGGATCTATATTACATAATCGACCTTTTGAAAGTTCGACTGTCATATGGTCAACACCATATGATCGAACTTTCAAAAGTTCGAATATCTAATAAAAGAAATAAACTACACAAAAAAGTTTTAATGGAATTCTTCCCATTCCGTGCTGTACGGAGATCTCCATTACAACGTTCGAACATTCAAAAATCTGATCATATGGTGTTGACCATATGACACTCAAAATTTTGAATGTTTGAACATTCAATATAGACCCGCTGAGGATGACAGAGGTTGCAAAGTTTCTGTAGTGTGTCTCTATCCACATTGTAGCACTCCATAATTTCCATCTCATGTGGATTATGAAAAGGTAAATGGGGTCCAAAAATCCTTCTCTTTGCCTGTGAACAATTAGCAGCAGCAGCATAGACATGGGCTTGCTGCACATACACATGAATAAGAGCAACAGCACCCCCTAATGTTCTTATTGTGTAGCCTAGTTTCTGTGGTTGTATTCCAATAGGTTTTGGAATTCACAGGTAAAATCAGCACTGAGTCTACATGGTTGCTTTACAGCATAATGAATAGTTCCTCTATCCTGGATTGGTTGATTAGCATACAATTCAGCTCGTTATGCTCTAATTAACATGCCACAATGTTTACCATGTTTGTGCGGCTCAGCACAAAATTAATACAAAACAGTGAGCTAGACACACATATGGTTTTAGTAGCCAGTGTGGGGTTTATTGAATCTGCACCAATAATCATTTGATTTTCTTTTTTTATGTCCCTTTTTGAGTGCAGCACTGCCAAGTTGAATTACGCTGCTGATGGCAAAGTGTTAGCACAAGAATAATCATATCTTGAAGTGTTGAACTTAGCGTGGGAATTATCAGTACTCAGAGTTGCTCTGTGCTGACTTTTGCACAAAGTACAGTATAAGACAGTCTTCACAATAGGGAGCAGCACATTAATTTAGCAGCTGGATAATGATGTGTTAAGACAAGTGTAGTCAACATGCACAGCCACAGGAATCAGACAAAATATTCTGAAACATGTTTTCATCCATTTGGATTCAAATGTTTAGAGCATTGCAAGAAAAGCATTTATTTCCGAGTATTATTTAAGTACACCATGTAGCAAGCTGTACTTCTGATTGCTCATTCTGACAACAGATTTCAGCAAATGTGAATGTATGTATTCCTCTCCATTATCCCACTGATTACTGTAATCTATACATCCAACTCTTCAGCTTGTTGTAAAGTACATTAAACTGAATAAACATAGCTAAGAATATTGGCACAAAGTGCAAAACAATAATAAGGCCAAAGGCAAGAAAATAAACGATTTCCATAATCTGTGTACTTCCATTCAGTCTTAATTGTATTTGTTGCCCATTGCCAGACATTGCACAGATATAGAGTTGGAAGAATAATAATACAGAAGGGAAAAGATGCCTTGACAGGGTGAGATGGAGGCAGGGACAAAGTAGCTTATGTCAGAAGCATGTTAATGTTGGTTCATAACAATATACAGCCACCAGGTACACATGCATACAAAGTTCACCAAAAACAGTCAGTAACATTTAGTTAATGGTTGGATTAGAACCCTTGAAATTAGTCAAAAATCTGGCCATCCATGTGAGCACTATTTCATCACACCACAAAAGAGTTACTACTTCACAGCATTCAAATGGCACAACTGAAGCATAATGACAATTTACAGAAGCAGAAGGGGTGAACAGTGAGAGAGAAAGACAGACAGATGCAGAGTGGAGCAGCAACAATGTGTTGTGTGGGACATGTAGGAACATCTGTCTGGTGTTTAGTCTTGCTTATTAAATCATCATTAATTTGACATTTTCTGTTCAATACAGTGCTTGCCATATGGAGAAATAAGAGTAGGAGGGTGCAACAAGCATGAAGACATAAGCAGAACAAGGTTGGCTTAAGAAGTCTCCCTGTTGGAGCTGGAATGTTTTTGCAAATTATGTCTTGCTGCACTATTCAAATGGTATGCTACTGAAATGTTATATATGGAGAGAATACAGATATTTGCATTTAAATATATGACAGGAATATGAAATGCCAAGATTTAATGAACTGACCTACAGCTGTAATCGAACCCATGACACTATGCAAAACACCAGTTTGCAAACAAGGTAATTACTTCAACACACCACTGAAGAAATCATATGCAGCTGTACTCTGCAGCCTAATAACTATTAAAGCAACTGTTTCACAGTAGTGCTTTAAGTCTGCTTTTACTTTGTTTTCCCATAGTGTAGAGGATTTAAGAACATTTGCATGAAGGTAACCAGACCACAGCAGTTTAAAATGAGCTGAGTAGTACAGGTTGGAGTATGTTACATGCATACTTCAAAAGACATAACTTTCCTAAACACATAGTTGGGACATGTGATGAGACATGATGATTATAACAAAAGTATCCTGCCCATTGTTCACTTTCAAGTGAATTTTAAATTAAATATCCTCACTGTCATGTTTAAGAAATTGGACACACAGTGGATTGAACTGATATGTGAATCATTAATGATGTATGCCAAATATGCAAGCATTACTGACACATTGTTTGCAATAGACATGTTTAACATTATCATTTATCTTTATTTTTACAGTCCTAATTAAAATGTTGGGAGAAATGGGATTCTGTCATACTTTGTAAAAGTAACTTTTATCTGGATTCAAACATTTTTATCACCTGCACTTGTTATCTGAACTCACTGCACTTACACCTTGTGCCACAGAGACACATTATGTGGCACTCAGTGCTGAGAAAAGCAACATTTCCAAGTGAGTTAGTGCTATGTAAGGCAGCCAAAACTAAAGTTTTGACGTTTTTCCATAGGTAGTGAACTGTGTTTATGTGCTGCTAACTAGAGAGAAAGAGAGAGAAAGTGAAAATTAAAATGAAAAAAAAAACATATTATGAATAATTGTAATGTGATGTCTAAGCAGGATTCAAACAATGAATCATGTGCTTTATTTCTCTCAACTCACTTCAAAGAAAGTTATCTGAAAGGCTCATTTTCTTCGCTGAGTTCTATCCAAAAGTTCTGACAGTTGTGCAATGCCAGCAGGCTTGTTTGAACTACATAAGGCAGTCATAATTTCATTTTTTACTTTTTTCAGGTGTAGGGCATACCTATCAATGTTCAGAGCAAGAAGTGGATTAGTGACACAGTCATCCTTCTCACATCTCTTTGCAACATCAGAGCTTTAATATCTGTCACACATTGGCAGGACTGTAGGTAATGTGAAATAACAGAAATGGGGCAGAAAACAGTTTACATGTTGTTAACATTATTGGGAATAATTGAATTTCAAAAATAAAATACAATGATATCACAAAATGTAGGTAAATATTTTTTATTTTTATTTTACATTTGTTGACTGGGCTAGTCTAACTGGATATATGTCCATTTTCAGTAGAGGCCTGGGGAGGTAAGCTCCAAATATGTATTCAGATCCCCATTTTAAAATTATCACCTCACTGTATTAGAACGCTGATTCAGTTGTTTTATTTCTCTAAGATCACTGCATTTACACCTTGTGCCACAGAGAAGTTACCCGACAGGTGCATGTTCTTCAGTGAGTATTATCCAGAGTGCAGCCAATTGCAATGCCACCAGGCTTGTTTGAGATAAATAAAGCAACCTAAAAAAAATATTTCACATTTTTCTTTAGGAAGTGAACTGTAATGTACTACTAGGAACTGCTGCCAGTCTAGAGTGAGCAATGTCAAATGACACCCAAATGATACAGAGAGAGAGAGAGAGAGAAAAACAAAAGAGAAGTAACTAAAATAGAAGAAACATTCTGAAAAAAGTAGTTAAAATGTATACTTTTCATACATCCTCAGTAAATATTATGTTCTCAGAAACACAGCCATGTCTGAATTAAAACCCCAGGATACCAGGACATTTACAATACACCATTCAGATTCATATCACTCTGTGCCACACACATTGTACTATGAATATAAAAATGAGGTTACCTATACTCACTATGTGACCTAATATCAATTTACTTTACAGGTGCATCATACAAAATTCCTGACTTTTGTCCTGTATAATTTACTATAAAATGTGCGGATGGCTATAATACTGGCAGCAGGGCAGATAATCTTTCATCATACAATAGTTGAACACTGCACCTCTTATCTTTATTTTGTGAACATCATTCAAAGATCTGCACTTCTCTTATTATGTGTTTTGCCTAGCAGGTGATGTTTGTTTCAATGAATAATCGGCTTCCTTAAAACTGCAGACACAATTGCATTCAGAGGCAGAAACCGTTTTCATAAACAATTTCTATCAATACTGGAAAGGCTCCTCTCCTGCGTTAGTCAATGGTAGTCACAGCATTACTTATAAGTCTTCAGAAATACTTTATTACTATATTCTTCAGAAATATAAAGAACTCAGAAATAAAATAAAAAAAATCATCCATTATGACAAAATAAACTTCTATGCCAATCCTCCCTCTACTCTTAAGACCCAAAGAAATTCTGGAGCTCTATTAAACAGACCCTTCATCCAGGAAACCCTTCCACTCCTAACCCATGTCCCAATGCAACACCTGAAGACATAGCCAACAAATTTAACAATCATTTTATAAACTCATTAACCTCCATAATAAACTCTCTCCCCCCAGAAACAACACTAGCACCCCCACAAACTCTATACCTCTTCCAAACCTCCTAACTCCTTCTCTCTAAAAGTAGTATCAACTAACTATGTAAAGTCATTATTGTCTAAACTTAAACCTTGCTCCCCATCTGTTGACAAGCTACCCTCTTACTTCCTGCAGATTGCCACTGAACCCCTTGCCTATCCTGTATCCATCTTAATCAACCAATCCATTTCTGAATCCTATCTCCCCAATGTATGGAAGAATTTCTTTACTCTACCCATTCACAAAGGGGCAACTCCTCAGACATATCCAACTTCAGACCGATTGCCATACTATCTAAATCTCAAAAAATCTAGAGAAATGAATTCACAAGCAGATAAAGCATTACCTTCACTAGGAAAACCTTCTCACACCCACACAGCATGGTTTCTGTCCCAAGCATAGTACAACTACTGCACTCATATCATTCATCAACACAGTCTCCCTAGCTCGTGATAGCAATAAACTTGTCTCATGCCTATTCCTTAACCTTTCTAAAGCCTTTGACACTGTCTCTCACCCAGTCCTTCTAGATAAACTCACTAACTTACATTTCTCTCCCCCACTATCTCCTGGTTCTCCAGCTATATCTGTACCCACCAGCAATCTCTCTGCACTATCCTCTCCTCTCACTGTACAAATGGGAGTCCCCCAACGGTCCATACTTGGACCACTACTCTTTAATATTTTCACCAATTTGCTCTACTCCTCTTGTCCCCAATTATCTCTTGTGCAATATGCTGATGACTCAACTGTTATAACCATTGCTGATAACCCAGCTGCCCTCTACTCAACTACCCAGGCATCCTTCCACACCATTGAGACTTGGCTTAGAGATAACAAACTAATACGTAATCCAAAAAAAACTAAGCTCCTACTCTTCCTCCTTAAAAACATCACCACACTCAAAAGTACATTTACCATCTTATCCTGCAACAATACTATCATCTCAGCTGAATTTAGTACTAAACTGCTAGGTGTTACAATAGATGATCAGCTTAAGTTTGATCTCCATATTACTAACTCAGTAAAAAGAATTCATCAGAAACTTGGACACCTTTTCCGTAGCATGAAATACTTAACTAACACTGCCTGAATAACTCTCTCCCAGGCTTTATTACTCCCAACACTCCTGCCACATATTCACAAACCTAAATTCTACACTTATTCCCAAGCTTGAAACTACCTATAATAAGATCACCAGATTTGCAGCTAACCAAACCTACAAGTCACACCACTGCTTAGCATTGCAGCAACTAGACTGGCTAGAATTCCCTCAGCTGCTCCAACTATAACAACTACAAATCATCCACTCTATCCTCTATCTGCCCTCCTTCTGCTCCAGCCTCTCCACTAGCATATCCAAATATTCCCCTGCTAGGAAGCTATGCAGCTCAAATCAAGAATTATTAGACATCTACAAACCCAAAACCAAAATAGGCTGCCTTCTCTAAAACTATAACCCAGCTACATTCTGGAACCAACTCCCCTTGGAAATAAAATCCCTCCAGCATAGCAAAAGTTTCAAATTAGCCACAAGGAAATACCTAAAAACAAAGTGGTCTTGCCACTGTAACCAACCACCCTGAAACCCCCATCCTTTCACCTATTTCACCACCTCACTCTTAATGTATCTCTAACACTATTCCCCTGCCTCTTCCACCTCTTCCCTTCCTCTATCTCCAACCACTCTTAATTCTTACAGTCTCAAAACAAAAATTCTTACAGTCTCAAAACAACCTACCTGCCTAGTCTGTCTCCTATACTCAACCTTCCCTACATCTCCTACTACCCATTCTTACTTTCCTTTCTTGTTTCCAAACTCCTAGACAACTAGATCCTACCCACTTTAAATAAGCATCTGCCTAACTATTAACTCATTTTGCTCTAAGAAGCTTAAATAATATTGTAACTAGTCACATTTTTCTTCTGCTAATTGTTTAAAACCTTGTTTGTAACAACTCACATACTTGTCTGCCAATTGTTAATACTCTGCATAACTGAATTGCCGGAGGAGCTTTTTTTCTCTCCAGGTCTCTGCTTGGAAGACCCTATAGCTAATTGTTACTACTATGTTACTAAAATTTAATAAATTGTTTTCTAGTCCCGAGGAGCTTTTCTCCCTGGGTCTCTGCTGAAAATGAGCCAAAAGCTCAGCCAGACTAACCCGATTAACAAATGTAAAATAAATAAATAAATAAATAAAATATGTACCTACTCCCTAACACACCCTGATTGATACTGCAGTCAGATTAATCATTCACACTTGCAAGCACATAGGTAACATTTAGTGCTCATACTTGCAGACGTAGGGTGGGTGCATGCAGTCATGTAAGTCCTTCTACCATGTTTATATTCCCTGCTCTTACTGTAAATTTTGGAATTCATGAATGCTAATGAGTTCACCCCTCATGTAAATATTTACAGTACTTATAGGATTGATTCTACACTATATCAGTGTAATCTTGTATCAAGGATTGTATCATGGTATGGTTGAGCATTTATCCATAAATACATACATACAAATATTTCATGCACACACATTAATGCCCTTCTAGCCTGCCAGTACACAAAAACAGTTGTTCCCATAATAAGTGTTCAGGCTGTATCCAAATATCTAAACTTGTACTTGCTTTAATGTAATCTGGTAGTCTGTTCCATGCTTCAGCTGCTGTCTCAGAGAAATAATTAGTACACTTCTCATTCCTATAGAATCTTCTACATAGGTTATCTGACGATTCTCTACTACTTTTTGATAACCCCAAACATTCCCAGAGCTAGTAGTCTCTAAATGCCCTATATACCTGAATAAGATCTCCTCTTAAATAACTATAATAGACCCTGTACAAGTTCAGATATTTTAGTTTTTCATAATAACTTAAATTCTACCATCCTTGGATGCCCTTGGTATATTTCCACCGTACACTTTCCAGTTTACTCAAGATTGTTTTCTTATAAGGTTTCCATACTGTTATTCCATACTCAAGTTTGGGTCTAATGTAATTAACAAACAATGACTTCATCATTTTTGATTTCCTACACTTTATACATAATTTTATACAGCCTATAGTTCTATAACTATCATTAACCAATTGGGTGAAATGATTAGAAAAACTCAAAGATGGAGCTACCCATATACCCAGGTCCTTAAATGAATATACACTTTGAATCACTGTGTACTTTGTTAAATATTCACCTTTCAATTTATGTCTCCCAAATCTCTTATGCTTAGTTTTTGATGCATTTATCAGAATATTATTCATTTGTGCCAAGTGGTCAATTTAGATAAGTTATTTTGCAGACATGCTCTGACTGCAACACATGTAATCAGTTTATCCAATTTCAAGTCATCTGCATACAGACTGTAGAACATCTCAGATGAAAAAGGTCTGAAAGTAAGGGCCTAGGACTGAGGCCTGTGGAATTCCCTGACTGTAACCAAGAACTTCACCTGTCCAAATACCATATGATACTTGCCATGTCCTCTTTGTAAGCCATGCAGCTATCCATCATATCAAGTGTGAATCAACAGCAAGTTGTTCTAATTTATTGATTAGTGTTTTGTGTATGACCCTGACAAATGCTGAAGTTAAATCTATATCAATTACATAACAAGGGAAATCGATGCACCACACCTATGGTCACCCCCTCATTGGTCAGGTCTGACCATATGCTAATCACCCTTAACATCCACATCCCACCACCACCACCCCCTGTAAGGAAACCTCCATAAAAACGTCTCCAAAGCCAACTCCATGCTACTCAAGTCAGAAGTGACAAACTTCATGACACCCATGCAAATGGGAACTGAAAGTTTGACTGATGAATCCTACACTAAGGCACTGTATGAGCACATCCACTCATGCATAAATCATGCCATCCCAAATAGAACCAAGATGCTCTCCTCCAAAAAAAGGAAGCCAATCTGGTGGTCCCCTGCCATAAACAAACTTTACAACAAAAGGAAGAAACTGTTGCAGAAAGCAGGAAAATCCCAGGATGCAAAAAACTCCCTTACCAGCCTCAGTAAGAAGCTGAGATCCCTCATAAAATTCTCCAAAGCTAGTTATGAAAATAAAATTGCCAAAGATTGCAAAGACAACCACAAGCCATTCTATAACTGTGTCAAGAATCTAAATGGCAATGCTGAGATCTGCTCTGAGCTACAACAAAATGGCATTAAATATACTGATCCCAAGGATATTGACAATATCCTAGCAGATCAATTCAGTGCCAATATAACCCACCTCTCACCCCCTAGAAGGCCCATCTCAATACCGGACGACTGCCAAATTTTGGTAATAAAGGCCACAGAGGTAAAAAACACACTCTCCAAAGCTAAGAATACAGCATCCATGGGACCAGATGACATCCCAGGCTGCGTATTACATGAACTACAAATTGAACTGGCACCTCACCTAAGTGTCATGTTTAATCATAGCCTCACCTCAGGCTTCGTGCCCACTGAGTGGTGCACAGCTACAGTTATCCCACTCCACAAGGGGGGATCCACCTTGGATCCGAGGAACTACCACCCCATCAGTCTGATGAGCCTGATCTGCAAGGCCATGGAACGTATTATCATGGAACTTATAAACGAAGACATTGGCAACCTTCAAACACTGGACCCCACCCAGTTTGGGTACATGAAGGGCCGATCTTGTCTCCTGAACCTGATTGACTTCTTTGTATCAGGCTCCAGAGCTGTGGATGAGTGTAAGGCAGGCCACACAGCCTATCTGGACCTCACCAAGGCCTTTGTCACCATCACCTACTCTGGAATCATAGATAGACTTACTAAGCTGGGCATTAATCCCTACATCACTCGATGGGTTACCAACTGACTTACTGACAGAACCAACACTGTAAAAGTAGCCAACTCCAAATCCAGCTCCATACAAGTGACAAGTGGAGTACCTTAGGGTTCAGTACTGGGACCGCTCTTGTTTGGCATCTACTTCTCTGGAGTACAGGCCAACACTAAGGGACTCTGGCTAACAAAGTTCACAGATGACTGCAAACTGGGAGCCATTATTGAACCCTCAAGTGATGTGGATACTCTACAAAAGGGCCTTACAGAAACAGATGCTTGGTGCCAGAGCCATGGGCTCAAGCTCAATGCCAAGAAATGTATAGTTATCCCCTTTGGAAAAAACATGTACCCATGAATTACCACATAGGTGGCAGTACACTAAATGCCGGAAGTGTGATAAGAGACTTAAGGACTCAGGTGGACAGTGGTCTCACCTTCGATAACCACATCATCACAACAGTCAGGAAATCCTTCTATGTGGCACCCCTCATCACTAAGGGCTTTTCATCCAGAAAAAAGGAGGTCATTGTCCCACTGTATTCATCCCTCATTAGACCCATTATAGAATGCAATGCCCCATTTGGTATGTACCTTTCAATACATCTGCAACAACTGGCAACTGGCAACTGGAAAGGCCGCAGAAATACCTCACTAAAAGAATCACAGGCCTAAAGCAGATGCCCTATGCTGACCGCCTTAAAAAACTCCAGCTATACTCTGCCACACATCAACTACTCCGAGGCAATCTCTGCTTAACATACAAGGCCATGTCAAACCCATAGCTGTTGGACATCCTACACTTAAAGAAATCCCAATCCCTCAGAGCCACACGCTCCAGGGATCTAAACCTTGTCATCGCAATAAACAAAACATGCTGGAGGGAAGGGTTCCTGACACAGAGACTCCCCAGACTCTGGAATAGACTGCCCATACATGTCAAGCAGAGCTCCTCTTTGGCCCTATTCAAAAGGAACCTTGATGATTGTATGGGAGAAAGGAAATTCACCCTGGGGATCATGTCAGTCACATTGCTAGAGAGGGGTCCAGGGAAGAAATTTTGTGGGAAGAAATAGCCAGGGAATTGTTATGACTAGGCTTGTATAGGCCCTAAGGTCGATAGCCTAGTACCAATCTATGAACCTATGAACAGCACAATTTTTCATTCATAACTATTATCACATTTTTATAAAACCTCATGTTACATGTGGTAGCTCTATGTTCAACATCTGTATGCTGAAATATGGTTTCAAGACACAACCTTTCCAGTTCTGACAATAACTTGTCCAATATCACCTTCTCTGTTATTTTTCCTCACCATGAAAGTAGACTAAAGGGACTATATGGCTATGTGATTTTCTTACTCTCCTTTCTCTTAAAAACAGGTTTAATAAGCATGTTTCCAATCTTGAGGAATCTCCCCATATTTATATAATCTAGTAAATAATAGATATAATGGCATCTGTCTTTTTTAATTTCTCCAAGTCTTTTGGGTTTTTAATACCATGATGGGAATGGACCCCATTCCTAAGCCAAAGCATGATTAAAGTTCATGAAATTAGTATTATTTTAGTCTTTGGTGTTAGCCAGAAGAGCTCTTTGCACCACCTGCAATGTGCTCAGTAATGACCCCTTTTGCAATTCATATGGAGTTACATGCATTAGTAACATATCTAAGTATGATTGTAATTTTTTTTATAATACCCATTGCTCCTACTACTGCTAAGAACTGCCTGTGCATTTTTCTTCCACAGTGTCCTCATTTCTGCCTGCACATGCTGATATTTTATGACTTTGTGTCTCTCTTTACATAAGAAACTGTAGTCACTGGCGTAGCAATTTCAATGATCAATGCTACTTTTATCTTCTTTACATGGACTACTATATCTGGTTTTCTCATGTCTATTTTTTGAACTGTTGGTAATGGATGATCCTATGTCATATAAACTTCATAATTTTTTATGATGCTTTGTGGCTCACATTTCCAGTGTTTTTCAGCTACTTCACTATTATGATGTTTGCCCAATCTCCAGTGCAACAGTCTTGCCACATAATTATGTCTTTCATTACACAGTCCTTTTGAAATTAGTATATCATGACCAACAGCAAGACGTGCAACTGTTTCCAATTTTGTTTTATAAAACCTACATTTGTCTGTTTCTCCCATATGTTCAATGGACTTCATAAACTAACATGTATATAGTCCACTATCTTGGGCCACCAATATTAAGCTTTCTTCTTTTGGTTTAAATTCACCTCTCCTTAACCATCCCACACTCAATCCTGATCAAAATGAGGTTGTTCCAAGGGTTTTCTATAGTTGGAACTAAATTTATGGATTTTCCTCATTTATTGCCTTCTCACCTGATCCTTCACCTTACATACTTTATTTTGTTTTTAGGCACATTCATTTGCTTCCTGATTTTTATCTACTTCTGGTTTGGTTTCCATTCCCACTTGACACTGATATGCTTCTGCTAAAGAAAGCAGAGACATCATCTTACATTTATACTCCTCGTGTTTAAAAAACAATATGTTTGGGCATTGTGAGATCAGCAGATATGTATGCAGTCCTACAATTGCAGATCTATACATGTAATCAGTTTCAAGGAGGACCATAATTCCTTCAGAACAGGAAATATATAATCTTGGTATGCACTGCTTTTTACAAATGATTTGATGAACATGAAGCATCCTTCCTGTTTTCCTGTCCAACCAGTCCAACACCTTTTGGGGCCAGTCAATCACTCTAAAATAAGTTAGGACAGGAAGAGCAAATTGGTTTATAGATTGAACTTTGTACCTGATGTCAATGCTGTTTTCAGTATTAATTTTAGTCTTCCAAAATATTCCTTACTACATTTTATTTCCATTTGTTCATTATTTATTTTTGATCCTTCATCAATTCTCAAATATTTATTCACTCTCTCTTACTCAAGTTCGTTTAGATCATATTCCTGTCCCAAACTGGTCTTTTCTTGGGGTTGTAGCTTTCCTGCTTTAAAGGTTGATTTTGCACATTTATCAAGACCAAATAACATTCTTATATTATCTGAAAATGTTTTGACCACTTGCAGTTGTACTTTCAGTTGCTCTTCTGATGAACTATACAGTTTTACACCATCTACAAAAGGAAGATGAGAATTCTTTAAACTTTGTTGTTTTCTGGGAGTCAAATTGTAGCCATGATCTAATCTGTTAAGTGGGCAACTTAATGGATTAAGGGCAAGACAAAATAGCAGTGGTAACAGAGTCACACTGGAACTCCCCCCTTTAATTTTTATCCCTGGAATAATAATCTGTCCTTTAGCAAGGCTTAACTGCAAAGTGGTTTCCCACTGTTTCATGGTCACTGTAATGTAAATCAAACATATATGATCATGATATTAGGTGAGATAGGGGAGAAATGGCTTCTGAGAGTACTCATAGCAGTATGGAAGAAAGGCATATCCCAGATGACTGGAAAATAAGCATACTAGTGCCAGTGTACAAGTACAAAATGGACATTCACAGCTGTGGATAGTGCAGCGGGATCAAACTCGTGTCACTTTGCATGAAAGTTCTGGAGAAAGTGATTGATAAACAAATGCAAAGAGTAGTAGAATGTATGATGGGAGATGAACAGTTCAGATTCTGATCAGGATACAACACAATAGATCTGTTGTTTGCAGTGAGACTGATAGTTGAAAACAATTTAGAGATGAGGAAAGAGTCCAACTGTACATTCCTAGACTTGGAGAAAGCATGTGACAAGGTCACAAGAAAGCTAATTTCGGCAGTTTTGCAGTAGTTAAAATGTATTTTATTTATTTGTTTTCATTTACTCACTGGTAAAGTCTGACTAGAAAAGTTGGTCTTTTTCAGTGGAGGCCCATGGGGTGGGGGGGGGGGGCTCCACATTAATACACAGAAAAAGTATGCAAAGATAGATTGATGCAGCAATGATAGTAGATATATACATAATAAATAATAAATTGATTGTGTAAAAAGATATAGAACAGACAGTACAGCATTTTTACATACTGACAGTACAACATTTGTACATACTGACAGTACAACATTTTTACAGTATGCATAGTTTTATAATACATTGTCTTCACAGTGGTATAGCCAGACTTTGATAAGGTCAAAAACTAAGTCAAAGTACAGAGCTCATAAAATGTACAGTAGTTATATATTACAATTCCTAGGGTGGCCAGTAAGTAAAGATAATTTTTCTTAACCAGGGTCCCAGAAATACTGATAGAATTAGCATATTCTAATGTCTCAAGTACAAACAGTGTTTGGTCTCACTTACAGGTTTCCAGAATGAGTGGGTATGTATCAGGGTTCATCTCAGAGCATAATGCTGTTCATACTGGTAATGGACTATATTAACAAAGAGGTTGGAAGGGACAGATAAACAAAGTTGCTGAATGCAGATGATGTGGCATTACAGGCAGACTCTGAGCAAGAACTTCAGCAAAGGATAGGGGAATGGAATGCAAAACTGAAGGCAAATGGGATGAAACTGTATAAAGATAAGACAGTGGTAATGGCTGCAAATAGGAGAACTCAGAAGAAGCTAAAAATTGAGATAGAAGTGAAAATAGTGGAACAGGTTAACAGCTTCAAGTATGTGGGACGGATGGTGGAGGAGAAGGGAAGTCTGAATGAGAAGGTCAAAGCTAGAATAAGAGGGACTGCAGCTACCTGGCACAAACTGATACTGGTAGTATATGACACAAGAATGTCAAAGCTGAAAAATAAGGTGTACAAAACAGTTATGCAACCAGTGCTTCTGTATGGTACAGAAACCTGGACAGTAAAGGCAGAGCAGGTGATGAAGTTAGAGGTGATGGAGATTAAGTGCCTAAGACAGATGGTAGGATGAAGTCTGTGGGACAGACAAACAAACCAGGACATAAGAACCAGTTCCAGTGAATGTCAAAGAAAATGGAGTATGGTCATTTGGGCACATGTGCAGATAAGCAGAAGACAATCTGGTGAAGAAGATTTGTAATAGACAGGAATAAGGTGAGAGAAAATGAGGGCATCCAACAAAGACGTTGATGGATTATGTGAGACAGACATGCACAACTGCTGAAGAATGTAGGAAAGTGGCACTGAACTGAGAAAGATGGTGATAGTTGATATAACACCCTGACTTTATGTAGAAAATGGGAAAAAGGGGACTAATGAAAACAAAGTAGTGGCTGGCAGTATGTCAGTGTGCATATGTGTGTAGACTGCATGTGTGGGTGTCTACAGAGATATGAGTGGTCTCAGGTGTGTGTGTGTGTGTGTGTGTGTGTGTGTGTGTGTGTGTGTGTGTGTGTGTGTGTGTGTGTGTGTGTGTGTGTGTGTGTGTGTGTGTGTGGTTGCATGGGCATCTATATGATGAATGTGTCTGTGTGGCAGGAACACAATCAAGCACTGTGCTAGCAGTATGCCCTGGCATTTCAAACAGGTGTGAGCCAATGTATGGTAGGCTACTCATTTCATCATTGTTGCTCCCTGGCCATGAGAACTACCTCTGGCAGCAGTTGCACTGCTAGTTTCATGGCCTTGGATAGAGCTTGGGGTGATATCTGATTGTGAGTGATGTCTGTTGAACAGCAGGTTTTGTATCAAGTAACATATTCTGAACAATAAGAATTATGAAACATTAACATCTACCATCTGTGACTTATGAGGGACAGATCAAACAAGAGACAAAGTCATGAATGTCCTATAAAATCTGTGACACTTGAGAGGTATATGTGTGTGTGTGTGTGTGTGTGTGTGTGTGTGTGTGTGTGTGTATGCATTTGTGTGAGTGTGCGTGTGTTTTTGAATGTATGTCTCTGGGTAAGTGAAGGTGGAGCTATGTCAGTGCGATGAATGGACCACCAGTGGTGATTATAGCAGAATAGTACTAGTTAATACTAGCAGTAACACCTTACCAGTCAGAATAATACAGATTCGCCAATAATGATGTCTTTCCTCATTGTGGCTCTGAATTGCATTTTCCATAGCCGAAAGGGTCAGCTTGTAGTGAGCACAGGGAAAGTTATTTGAATCCCAGACATAGAATTCTCTTTTTTAAATAGGTAGTATGCTTCCTATTGACCATGGTGTGAGACTGCAACAGCAAAATAACTTGAGTGAACTACTGACTGTAGAAAATAATTGGCCAAAGACTAATGTCCATCTTTGTTTTATTCTGAAGAATGAACATATCTCTTGCAGCAATCAGTTTACTATTATTACATCTAGTGACATGGCATATGCCTCACAGAGCTATATCTTCATGTGTTCTTTGAACAGAATCAAATGTTATTCTCTGATCATCACACACAGAATTATTACTTCCTTTCTGCTGATCATGTTCTCTGCCTCTATTAACCAGCTTATATTCATCACTGTATATTATTTGATCATGATCTATATGTGCTTAATATTTTTGGTGGTTTCAAAATGCTTCTAGAATTCCTTTCAAGTAACTTAGAAATACAAAACAAAAATTATGTCCAAAATCTTTCTTATAAGGAAATTAAGGTGAGGTCAGCTTACAGCATGACATATGTTTATTCTGGGTCAATATCAACTTGTGTTGTTGCTTTATGAGGCACTTAGCATAGCTGAAAGACATTACAGTGTGTTAGAGAACCGAGGAATACTAAAACATGTCAGGTAATGGGCAATTGAACTTATAACACTGGTTGTTTTAAAAGAGTTGGATACATTACTTTGAACTCTTTGTTTTCCTGTGTTAAAACAGAAGGTATTTATTATTACTTCACCAGATATGATATTGTTGCCTCGTGTTAATGGCATTATATGCAATTGTATTTGTTATTCCTTCAGCAGGTCACTTCTGTATGTTGTATCACATATGAACTGATGTGATTTTTTTATGTAAAGTTATGTCACATAAGCATCTTAAAACTTTTAAGTGAATTATTTATTGCAGAACAATGCATCCTACAATGTCTGTGCCACTTTCTGTATAACAGTGGTCTGTGTTGTATTTGTTTGATTTCCTAATTATGCATCAATTTATGTGTGTTGTGTCTAACAGATTGCTTTCTTTACAAATCTACAAAACAGATAGTTAATTTAGCTGTATAACACATTTTAACTGTTTTTGTAGCCTTTCTCCATGGGTTTATACTCATAAACAAAGATTGTCCAGAATAGACTTCTGTTTAAGGACACAATTAATTAATTCATCTAAAAACTATTCCTTGTGAAAATATAGATAAGAATGTGATGGACATCATAAGCCTTTTCACATAAGGTAACTGCAACCTTAAAATATGTGTATTCATTGATTTTACTTCCTCAGTTTAACTTTGATTTTGTAATGTTTCTGTATGACTGATTTTCTGCCAGACTTTTCAGAACACGGTACAGCTAGATAAAGGCATAATTTGAGAATGGAATATTTAAGGATGGCATTTACTCTGAACAAGAATTTCTAAATAGCATACATATTTATTTGCTGCAGGCTGAGAGAAAATAAAATCAATGAACCCTGAATGAATCAACAAATTCAGCATGCATCCTTTTAGGCTCTATTTGAGAAGTTCCCGATTAGTTATTCAGGGAGGATACATCGGTATTATTGCGTGAATCTCGCAAAAGTCTATACTCTTAGATATAAGGGGAACTGCTCTTATTTAAAAAGATCCTCCTGTTTTATGTGAACAAAACAGCCAAACCAGGGGAAGCAAGAAGAATTCTTGTCATGAGATCTGAAGCAAGAAGAATTCTTGTCATGAGATCTGCATTTGTTTTGAAAAGGAAAGCAGCGTTTGAATATAAGCCAGATCAAAATAAAGTGAAATGAGAATATTTTTGTGAAGTGGATGCTGTTATATATGTATCATCAGCCCTGATCCATATACCTTAAATATTCAGCTACTCAGGGTACACAGCACAATTAAAACAAAATTATTTTTTTCATGAAGCAGTAATACACTCCTTTGTGTCCTGAACCTATAACTTAGACTGTAGTTAATTTAGCAGTGCTGATAATGTTAAGAAATGCTGGCACTATGCGTTGAAGAAGCAGACATTTTTATAGTAATCTAGTCCACATAGACTACATGTAATGGACAACCCCCCTGCCATTCACAAAACTTAGTAAGTAGACTCTGCTTTCTAAGAATTAAATCAGCAAAAAAAAAAAAAACAGAGGCCATGTGAGCTTTCTAAATATTATCTAAAAGGATGAACCATATGTTCAGGGCAGAATAAACAGACAGACAGAATCTGGATATTCTGTTCATTTTTACAGGTTATATCAGCATAAAAATGGCTAATGTTTTCAACTTAATTTAGATAGAAAATGCATTTGGAAAATAGGGAAAAATAATGAAAAAAATATTTTTCTGGCTATGGAATTCTGTCAATAAATATGACTATTACATCTACCCAATTCACTATTGCCATCGAAAGCTTATTTCTTGTTGCAATGCTCTCATTTTTAGAATCAGAATCCTGCTGGTTGATTGAGTTTTTTTTGTAGACATCAATTTATTCGACAGTGTGTGCAGCCAGCAAGCACAAGATTTTCTTTCATATGATGTGCTTCGAGTTGCCAATTTCTCCACAGTAACCTCTATTCAAGCCCCAGCCAGAAAATATTAAAGAAAGATTTCATAGCAGGTAAGTATACATCATTATTTCAGTTATTAGCCATCTGGCCTTGGGAGTTTGTTCCCTGTGGTGATCTGTGTCATTCAGGGTGTTTTGTGACTCGATTTCTTTTGTTGAAAACCATTGACTTGTAGCTTGTTGAACCAATATTAAATGCCCTTCTCTCCTTCTCTGTCTGTCTCTTGATGCTGACCTAAAGTATAAAAGAAACTGCTAATGTCACTAACAGTTGTCATTGCCATACATGCTTTTCTGATTAGTTCTGCCTCATTTGTAAACAGAACTGCAACTATAAAATTAGATACTTCAGTTTTGTTTGCCAAATATATAATCAGAAAACTTTAAATACAGGTCTGACAGTTTATGATGGGTGATTTACAACATATTTTTGAAACATTTTTTTTATTTGCCATTTAAGTGTTTATGCTATTTTTATGACTACATTATATTCTGTATATCACAAGCTCCCTTTCTAATTGCAAAGTCTGGCAATACATTTAAATTTTTTTACTTCACTGACACAATTTGTTGCAATGTCTGTTTTACTCATGTGTAAAATGCAACCACTAGCAATAATAATCCTTTACAATCACTGGTAGATAGTGAACTCTGCAGATACATTAGTGACATCAACATTATTGCTTTTACAAGAAAAATGAAATGTGATTGGCCCATTTTTTGCAAATATGTCTTCTTACTTGTGTATATATAGTGTTTGGTCCTAAGCTCTTTGTATGCATAATTATAATGTAGTACATGAAGCACCATGATTATGCTCAAAAACTGTGAAAAAGATAAACTTGTTAAGCACAGTCCTAGAGTGAGACCCAATCTTAGCAGAACATTGGGGAGCTTAACAAATACTTATTAACCACACAAGTTCTGTCAAGATAAGGTCTCATGGTAGGAACTAACAGCAGACTGTGTTGACCAGCAAAAAACAGTGACATAAGGTAAAACAGCTTTGTTAGATTTACAGTTTTCCACACTTGCATGAAGAAAGAGTGCAGAGCAGAGTGTTTAACAATGTTTAAAGCCATTAACTCTACATAAGGGGCATTTCATTTTAGCCTGCTGTCTATCTGATAGCACTAAGTGCTTTATTGGCTTTTGAAGGATGTGAAAGATGGTTAAACACTAAAATCCTACATTTTTTCTGTAACTGGTGGAATATGGAGTAGATAAAGTTCCATGCACTACAAGAAATTTTGATGGGGTCACCAGTCCTGACCCTTTATTATATGTTCTCAACATGGATGACAAGATTCATCTTTCAAGCTTTGCTTCAAGGTAAATTGCTTAGCATTGATATCTTTATTGCATTATATGCTGGTTATGATCAGAGGGCTGATCACCATCTTCTATGTAGTACATGGAATACAATGATTATGCTCCAAAATCTGGAAAAAAACTGTTTTGTCATGTACCTCTCTCATGGCAAAGAGGTGCATTACAAGTTTTGCTATGCTTCGATCAGAACTATCCTCAATGGAACTGCAGCTAGAAATTGTATAAGTTTTAAAAGCTTTAAAACATTTTGCACTCACACATAAATGTTTATTTTTATTTATTTTACATTTGTTGACCAAGCTAGTCTAACGGGATACATGTCCATTGTTACATAAACATTATAACAAAAATTAATTAAAAAACTATTTTTTTTTCAGAAGATGTGCATAATTATACTACTCAAAGTGAACAATATAATAATATATATGGACACATAGATTTATATGCAAAACATAGTATATAGAGGCATTGTAGGGAGGATTGTAGTGGATGTAGGCTGAAAAGAAGAGTTAAGATAAAAGTTAGTCAGGGTTGGTGCAGGAGCATAACCAGTGTTTATTGAGAAATAGTTTTAGATTCCTTTTAAAAAGTGGGAGTGAGGTCTGAGATGTGAGGTCAGGCTGTAGTTGATTCCATACTTTTCCGACAGAGTTAGAGAACAAGGAGTCGCCTGCTGAGTTTTTTGATTTGGTAGTATTATCATAGATTCTTGAGGATATTATATGGTATAATGAGGCTAGAGAGTATTGGACTGTTGCCGGATTGATACAGGATCTTGTGGGCTATTATAAGTTGGTGAAATTGAAGCTGGTTAAGAAATTCTAACCAGCCTAGTTGTTTTAGATTCAGACAGTGATGAGTTCTGAAAGGGCAGCTTGTAGCAAATCTAGCAATATTATTATATGATATAGCTAGTTTGCTGAGGTTATTTTTAGAGAGGTTGGCGTATATGGGAGAAGCATAGAATAGGGTTGAGATTAAGTGGGTTCTGCTATAGCGGTCCTAGCTTCTGGTGTAAGAAAAGGTTTGATTCTGTAGAGGGATCCTAGTTTTCTGTTAACTAATTTTATAGTGGTATTTATGTGAGTATCAAAGTTTAGGTTATTGTCAATTGTAATTCCTAAGAGTTTGGTGGTTGGGTCAGGAGAAATAAGAGTACCATTATTGGATTTGAGAGTGAAATGTAGAGGGGTGGACTTTTGGGTTGGTGTGAAGAGTAATAGTTGAATTTTGGGGGGATGAGGAGGAGGCAGCAGTTAGAGAACCATTGTTCTACAGTGTTGAAAGCTTTTTGTGTAAGATACTGAAGTTCGGCCTGGGAAGTGGCTGAACAGATTATAGTAGAGTCATCTGCATATTGAATGCAGGTGGAGAGTGGAATGACTAAATGAAGGTTGTTGATATAAATGGAAAACGGGAGTGGGCCTAGTATGGAGCCCTGTGGAACACCTAGTGAGATAGGAAGGTGATTTGATAGTTTATTTTGCCAGAGTACAGCCTGTTGTCTGTTTTTAAGGTAAGATGTGAACCAATTCATAGATAGAGGGTCAAGTGAAAGGGACTTCAGTATGTGTAGAAGGAGATGGTGATTAACCATGCTTGAAAGCTTTAGATAAATCGACAAAGACTGCAGAGGAAAGAATATTTTTGTTGCGGTTTTTGTTGATACAGTTTGTGAAGGATAGCGGGGCAGTGGTGGTGCTGTGGAATGGTCGGAAACCATGTTGACAGTTAGCTAGTAGGTTGGGATGGAGAAGGTAGTTAAGTAGTTGTTTGTGAATGCATTTCTCCATTATTTTTGCAAGTGGGGAGAGTAGAGCTATGGGACGAAAGTTGGAAAAGTCATTGGAGTTCCCACCTTTATATAGTGGGATGGTATGAGAAATTTTCCAGATAGATGGGATAGTACCTTCCTTTATGGTTCTATTTATCAGAATGGAGATGGGATAAGCAATAGCTTTAGCTCCTTTTTGCAAGAATTCTGCTGGGAGTTTGTCGGCTGAGGGGGTGGTTGGTTTTAGCTTTTGGATTAGGGAGCAGATGTAGGATGTGGGTACTGGTTCTAAATGGAATAATGGGGGAGGGATGGTAGTGGGAGTAGGCAGATTAGCGGTATCAGGGGATAGATGGTTTGCAAGATTTTGGATAGTATTAGTGAAGAAAGAGTTGAAGGCATTGGTTGTTTGTATTGGATTGTCGGGGTTGGAGCCTAGAGGGTTAGGGGTGATAGTTTTGCTTGGGTATAGAAGTTTGTTAATACTAGTCCAAAATTTTTGTGGTTCCTTGAGGGAGGATTGATGTAGTTGGAGATAATAGTTATTTTTGTCTAGTAGGATGGCTTTTTTGTATTATTTCTATGTTGCATAAAGGTTTGGTGATCAGTGGGATTCTTTGTAGTATGCCATTTTGCCCAGGATTTGTTTCTGTGAAGGATTAGTTCCCTAGTATTATCTGAGAGCCAAGGGGCTGGTTTAGTTTTATTTCTAATAGAGCGTGTTGGGGCATGGTGGTCCAGGATTGTTAAGAAAGTGGAGTTAAAGTATTCAACTGCTTTATTTATAGGGAGAGATTTTAGAGGTGTCCAATTGCATTGTTTAAGTTCTGTTTGGAACAGCTCGGGGTTAAAATGTTTTTTGATGTGCACTGTTCTGATAGTGTTAGGGATGGTTAGGCTGGTTTTATGTCTGCTAATATATATCAGCGAATGGTCACTTAGGTCATCTGGAAGGGTTCCTGTTGTATAAGTTTGATGAGGACTATTAGTGAGTATCCAATCCAAGGTACTTTCTTTATTGTTAAGTCTATTTATTCTGGTGGGGGAGTTTATAGCTTGCGAGAAACCATAAAGGTTGATAAAGGTGGTGGGGTTAGTGCTGCTACATGAATTCCAATCTATATTAAAGTCTCCTAGGACTATGGCTACTTGAGGTAGGTTAGAAGAAAGCCAATTTAGAATGTCTTCGAGTATACTATAGTTATTTCCTGGAGGAAGATAGGAGCAGATGATGTTTATGGCTCTGTGTGTGTTAAGCTGGAATTTAGAGATAATATTTCGGCACTATTTTCTAAAGGTAGGTTAAGATTTACAGTGCTAACTTGTAGTTCTGCTTTGTAGAGAATTGCTACCCCTCCACCATTTTTGATTGCTTGGTCTAGTCGAATGATGCTATAACCTGGGGGGGGGGTGATTTAATTGTCTTTTATTGTGGGTTTAAGCCATGTTTCTGATAAACAAAGGATGTCAAACCAGTGGACATCTAGAAGGGCATGAACTTGAGCTATTTTATTGCAGATACTGCGTATATTTAGATGAGCAATAGAGAGTGAATTGGAAGGTTTGGTTGGTAGTAGGGGCTTGTTTTGTATTGGTTACAGTTTGTAGTGGTATGGGTAGAGTTTGGGCCAGGGTTAGGATGAATGTCCCCGTCTATTAAGGAGTGGAGGAATGTAAAGTTGTTAGGTTGGAGAGGCTTACAATAGTAGTCGAACAATTTTTTAGTTTTAAATGTAAAAAAAAAAATCAGTTTTGATTGTTTTTTAGCACTTTAACTTGTGAACAAAATCCTTCTTAATAATAAACATGCAAATGTGCATGCTATATAAGCCAAGGATGTTTTTATTTGGTTTGAGTAAATCAGTTTATTTATTCTGTAGCATTTCTGAGAGCTTTTTCATCAACTCTTAAAAAGTGACTTTTAATCACAAATGGCAATAAACTCTTGGCTAGGCTTGTAAGGACCACAGGGCCATTAGCCTAGTAACCTCCTATGTATACCTCTCAACCTCTTGGAGCAAGAAATCTGGACAAAAACCATAAATAAAAGTGGGGCAAAGGCCCAGAAATAGGGACAATTTTTAAATATTCCTTTTACAAACTTTGAAAATTGATAGAATAACAGGTTTTGCATTAGCATGCATTTCTAAAGGGTATGAAGTCATAGACTTAAATGTCTGTCATTATTTCCTAATTTCAATCTTTAATGATTTGCCACTAATTTGCTAGAAAACCACAATTTTATGAAAAACGGACAAAAGATATGAGGCAAAAATCTGGACTTTCTGTGAAAATCTGTACAGCGGAAAGGTATGCGTCCTGTGATCCAGCTGGATCAGAATTTAATAGATAATGAAAACAGTGGGATTGATAAGACTAATGGTGATGAAGATCTGTCCTTCATAACAACTGATAGAGCAGGTATTACTGTATTAGAAGCTGAAGATTCTCCAGAGCTGGCCAGCAAAGATATTCTTGTAATTGGAGATTCAATTATTAGAGGAACTGATACATATATTTGCAGAGATGACTGAACATTGAATAGTGTTATGCTTGCCAGGAGCAAAAATAGAAGATGTGATACAAGCCTTGGAATGCCTTAATGTAAGGAAGTATGGCTCTGTTTTTATTCATGTTGGTACAAATGATGTCACCCGTAAAGATTCTCTGACTGTTAGTAGGAAGCCGACAGCTCTCACAGATAGTATTGCTTGTACTAGCGTTAGGATGTATTTTTCACAAATCACCTATAGAAAGTATAGTCAGGCCACTGTGAATGAAAAGATTTTTTAGGTAAATACCTACACAGAAAAAATGTCCTTTTTAAAAAATGGAAAGGTGTAGACCATCTAATCCTTGTTTTGGGCACACGTGTTCAGACAGGATGGCATGCATTTGTCTAGATCTGGGAAGAGAATTTTTGCAGTAGATATTTTGCAATATTTGACAATCACTAGGCAGGATTTTTGCCATGTCGAAAATGTAACAGCCCATAGATAGCAACATTTGATGCTGCTCTAATTATTGTTAATGTTAGGAACATTAATAATAAAGTTTTTTTATTGGAAAATTTGCTACATTCCCACAAGATTGATGTTGTTATTGTTTGTGAAACATGGTTAAAGAACAATGACTGGAAAGCAGTTCTGTCAGGGTATAAATGTTTTTACTGTCACAGACATTCTAATAAAAAGTCATTTGGAGGTGTTATGATAGGGATTAAAGATAGCTATGAGATTTGTGATTATTACATGTTCAGTGATAACACCAACACTATAGACTGTGTAACTGTGACAATAAAGACAACCCTGGAACATATAGCAATTGATGGTGTGTATAGACCACCAAAATCAAGTGCAGATGACCTAAAGGAATTCAATTTTTTTTTTTCATGAAACACAGGAGGGAAGAAAAATATTAGCTGGGGACTTAAATTTACCAGAAACAGACTGGAATAATATTGATTCTACAACATTAATAAGGAAATTATTTACAGCATATATTCAGGAACAACAATTGCTTCAGATTGTAAAAAAAAAAGCCAACCAGGGGACGGAACTTACTAGACATTGCTTGTGTTCGAAAGAAATTACTGTAACTTCAAGTAAAGTTTTGCCACCATTGATGTGCTGTGATCATGGGGTTATAAAGGTTAATTTGTTGCTAGCTAATTCTGCCAAACTGAAATCTAAGCCAATGCACAGAAGGTTAATTGCAGATTATATGGAAGCAAAACAGTCACTGTGTAAAACTAACTGGAGTGAGGTGTTCAGTGGAAAAACTGCAGATGGAATGTGAAAAGTTTTGAAAGAGAAATTGTTTGAGTGGAAAAAAATAAAAAAATGTTTAACATCAGTATCTAGGCATTCACCACTAGACAGATATATTTCCATAAGAAAGATATCTGATTAAGATGAGAGACAAAAGATATAAGAAATGGAAGAGAGGTCGAACTACATCTTTGAAAACTGAAATAAACAAGCTGGACAAACAGATTAAGCATAGTGTGAGACAAGATCAAGAACAATTTGATGAAAATTTATATAAAGATATTGAGCATAATAGGAAACCTTTTTATAGATACATAAAATATGGACAGAGTAAAGACACACAAACTGATAAACTGTGTGCAGATTCTAAAATTTATTCTCAGACACAACAGAGTACAGATATATTTACAAAATCTTATGCAAAACAGTTTGACTCCACAAAAGGGGTGGCAAGTTGTCCTAGTGACATCCAGGTAACCCCCGATACTGGAATAGAATTAAATTATATTGAGAAAGAACTACGAAAACTTGATCCAAACAAAGCACAGGGAGGAGAAGGAATTAGTAACAATGACCTGAGAACACTTCAGCAAGAACTTACAGTACCATTCTATTATTCACTAGGTCATATAAATATGGGGAGATTACTCATGATTGGAGACATGCACTTAGTAAACCTGGTTTTAAGGGAAGGGGGGTAGGACAAACCCAGAGTCATATAGACCCTTAAGTCTACTTTCATCTTGTGGAAAAATAATGGAGAAGGTAATATTGGCTAAGTTATTGTCAGAACTGGATAGTTTTGGGCTTGAAACCATATACCAGCATGCATATGTTGAAAACAGATCTATTACCACCTGTAACATTATGTTCTATAACAATATAATAACAGCCATAAGTGAAAAAGTGTGCTGTGATTTAATTTATATAGATTTAACTTCAGCATTTGACAGGGTCATACACATAACACTGATCAATAAATTAGTACAACTAGGTATTGATGTACTCTTGATAAGATGGAGAGCTGCATGGTTTACAAATAGGACATGGCAAGTATCATACATCAACTGGACAGGTGAAATCCTTGGTTACAGTCAGAGTGTCCCACAGGGCGCTGTCCTAGGCCCTTACTTGTTTAGATTGTATCTTACAGTCCTAGCTTTTTCATCAGAGATGGTCTACAGTCTATATGCAGATGACCTGAAATTGGATAAAGTGATTACATGTGTTACAGATAAGGCATGTCTGCAAAATAACTTGACTAAATTGACTATTTGAGCACAGGAGAATAATATGTTGATAAATACATCAAAAACTAAGCATATGAGATTTGGTAGGCATAAACTGAAAGGCGAACATTTAACACAACACACAGTGATTGAAACTGTAGACTCGTTTAAGGACCTGGGTATATGGGCAGATTCACTATGAGTTTTTCTAATCATATCAACCAATTGATTAATGATAGTTATAGAACTATAGGTTGTATAAAAAGATTTGCAATGTCTAGGAAATCAAAAATAATGAAGTTATTGTTTGTTAGTTACATTAGACCCAAACTTGAGTATGGAATAACAATATGGAAACCCTATAAGAAAACAAGCATGAGTAAACTGGAAAGAGTACAACAGAAATATACCAAGGGTATCCATGGATGTGAAAATTTAAGATATTATAAAAGACTAAAATATCTGTACTTGTACAGTGTCTTTTACAGATATGTAAGAGGAAATGTTATTCTGGTATATAGGGCATTTAGTGACAACTACCTCTGGGAATGTTTGGGTTAACACAAAGTACTAGAGAATCATCAGACAACCTGTGTAGGAGATTCTAAAGGAACGAGAAGTGTACTAATTGGTTCTCTGACAGAGTAGCTGATGCATGGAACAGACTACCAAATTACATTAAAGCAAGTACTAGTTTAGATATTTTTATGAGCAGCCTGGATACTTATTATGGTAACAAGTGTTTTGGTATATTGGCACACTAGAAGGACATTAATGCCCATGCTTGAAATATTTGTATGTATGTATGAATGTATGATCCTATGATCCTATAAATACAATGATGCATGTTCCCTCTCCATGATCATTACTTCCAGTATCACTTCCAATACTAAACCTGTGAAAAATAATATTAATGTAGTAAATTATGAGTACTATATGTGGTCTGAATGTTTTGCAAATAATTTTTATGTAGTTTAAAGTAAAACCAGGAATTTGTTTGACAGCATTCCAGAAAGTGCCTGCCAAAAGTATATTACATCTTTCTTTTTTTTTAATTCTAAAATGCTGTATGTTGCTTCCCAATTATCATCATTATGCCAGACTCTGAACTTAGTAAAAAACAGTAATGCCATGTGTGTTCATTAAATTTTGTATCAAAACTCACAGGCACTGGAGTTTCCTTGCTTTGGACTGCCTCAGTGGGTAACTGCAGTAGATGGTTTAGTGGATGGGCTGGCAATAGATGAATGTAGTCACTTGGTGACAGCTAGTATGGACCTAAACTTACACTTTTACTGGCAGAATGATTCATCTACATTCTTTGGTCTGATGAGTACACAGAATAGGCTTCTTTGCATAATTCCATCGACCTTCTTATCAGGATTCCATCAATGTATTTATAGGCTGTGTGCCAATGCAATGCTGCAGAACAGTAGCTAAGCCACCATTATACCGATAGTACTCAGCTATTATGAGGTACAAAAAAGTGTTGCAGTCATGCAGTTTAAAGTCTAAAACAAATAATAAACTTTAATAGTATAGTATAAATACTACTAATTCTAAACACCATCAAAGCGAAACAGTACAAACAGGAAGGACAGTGATAAAAAATTCTATATTTATTACAAAACAATAAAACAGTATACATTCTCCTAATGCCTCAGCTTTACAAAGCCTTTGCAGTGACTCTTCCACTAAAAGATGCATCTTTTATACAACTCTTGCTAATAAAATAATTAACCAATTAGACAATAAACTCATTTAAAGATAACATCAACCTTATCACACGTCCTCCATTACAAAAAGCATTTCCATTTACATTCCCTGTTAAGTCCTACAGGGAAAAGAGTGTTGAACTTTAAAATTAAAATGGATTGCCTTCTGTGTAGCTCCTTTTTGATATCCTAGGAAGACAAATATAATATAATAACATCTGTCTCCCCTGGATATCAAAAATAAATTGTACACAAAGGAATCCATTTTAATTGTAAAGTTCAACATTCTTTTCCCTGTAGGTCTTAACAGGAAATGTAACTGGAAATGCTTTTTGTAATGGGGGACTTGTGATAAGGTTGATTTTATCTTTAAATGAGTTTATTATTTAATTGGTTAATTATTTTATTAGCAATAGGTGTATAAAAGATATGTCTTTTAGTGGAAGAGTTAATCTGCAATGGCTTTGTAAAGCCGAGGCGCTAGGAGAATTTATATAATTTTATTGTTTGTAATTAATATAGTATTTTTTTATTACTGGTCTTCCTGTTTGTGGTGGTTCATTTTAATAGTATAGTATATCATGCAGGTCACATGGCTAAGTTCTATGCATAGCATGCCTTGCTTGAACATTTTTGTATAGCACATGCAATTGCTTTACCCATCTAATCTGCATTTTGCTGGACTTAGTATATATTTGTGTGTTCTATGCAAAATCTCAAACCAGGCAGGTAGTGCAGTTTTAAACTAATATTTCAATGACAGTTATGCCCGGATTTTTCTCCATGATAATGCAAAGAAGCACTGTACAAAACAGTTCCCTGATGGGGTTTGTATGCCTTCTAACATTTCTAGGCCTAATGACTCATGTTATATAGTGTAGTTTACTTAGTGGGAAGGGACTACACTAAATGCACTTGGTGTGATACTAAGAAACTGCATAGCTTGTGTTAAGCCAATCAGGCAATATTGTTGAGATTCTTCTGCTGTTTATGTTGAATATATTCAATTATCTTTGAAGGGAAAATGTTGCATTTCATGGAAACTCTCCATTTTTGGTTGGACACAGCTTCAGTATGATAGATGTTACTCTGTACAGTCTGTCAATAAGAATTATTTCTTTCAGGTGATTATTTGTGGTTTATATAGTGTGATCAGTAATCTTACCATCGGTAGTCTGATTATCAGTCATGCAATTTTCCATGGTGGCCGTCCACAAGAAAAGAGTTCTAGTATTTTGCATGTAGCTTTTTCAACTGCTTTCGTTAAAAGACAGCGCACATACATAACTTTTCAGTGAAGGATAGAGTCAGTGGATTTATAATTGTGAATGTCTTTTTTAAACAAAATAATACAAGGAATGTGCTTAGAGGCAAATAACAAGAGGATTTTGTTGTTGTAGTAGTTTGATACCATTTAGGTATTCAAGTCTGGTAAGAAACATTTTACACCATTTTTGTTTAGCACTTTATGTAACAGTTTTACAGAAGACTTTTTCATTTGAATGAAATGCTCTTGTCTAATTTTTGATGTGTGTGTGTATCTTAATTGTAGGCATCTACATTTCTATGGAATTGCTGTATTTGGAACATAAAAAGAAAGATTATGTACCAGTCTTCAGTAATTATAACTTATATTCTAAAAGTAACTTTACTCACATGAGCTATACAGCCATACCTGCAAGGAACACTGTACTGATACTCAAAAAGAAAAAAAAAATACGAGGGTACACTGTCATTAACATGCTTAAATTAGTTCAGTAATAAACAATAGATTATATTATTTTATGTGCTTAAAGTGGGATGGTGTAATGCCTTTGTGTATGATGCTTTTGTGCATGTGATGATTGCATTTTGCTGCTAAATGCAAGCACAATACATGCAGCCTTTCCAGCTGGTACATAAGATGTTAGGAAAGCATTTATTAAAGTGTTGCATTTGATAAGCAGGTAACCTTTTCAGCTGGTACATATTTTGCTCAGGAGGTATTAATTAAAGTGTTGACATTTGTTATGTAGATCAGCAAATGGTAGGATCTCTAATGATCAGAAGGGATTTTTTTTTTCATGTGTGCTATGTGCACATGGTGCTTGAATTTGCACATTGCAAAATATGGAAAGTCATTGTTGTCAAGGCGTTATTCGAAGCAAAACAGGTTTAATGAGAACTAGTTCATTATTTAGTAGAAGTAGCATCAATTCATTTGTCTCCATTCCTCACCCTTCCATTCTGCAGGCAGTTGCAAAACTGAAGATAAATGCACCATCACTCAAATGATCCATTATCACTGAAAGTCTGTATGTGTCCTTTCCTGCTGGCATATGTCAACTGTCTCATTAAAAATTACTGCTGGGATTTCCAATTTAAAATATGTCTGAGATAAAGAGAATAACAAATGGTCATAAAAATATAATTATGCTGTTTACTTCAGCTGATATTTATTTATTTGTTTATTTATTTATCATTTATTTATTTAGTTTGTTTGCTCACCAGTATGATCGGACTGAGAAGAATACATTTTCACTGGTGTTCCAGCATTTACCACAACTTATAAAACCACACACAAAAAAATCCCAAAAAAAACAAAAAGAGATTTTACAACATGGAAGGAATGAAGGGAGAAGCATCAAGCAATATAGCAATAACCCACGGCTGGGTGGGGGTAATGCTAGATTTACCCATGGTTGGTGTGATTTGGTCATGAGGGCAAAGACTGAGTGACCAAACAAAGCCAACCATGTGTAAATCAGCATTACTCACATCCAGCTGTTGGTTATTGCTGTTATACAATGACATCCTTTAAGAAAAAAATTACTTACTTTTCTTAAATAATGACCTTGTATAATGGTGCAGTGCTGCTCTTCTACATTTTCCACCATATTCTTGGGCTTTCTTGATGTACTGTGCATGCATATGGGACTTACATTCACAGGATAACACAGTACATCAGTGCTGTGTAAAGGAAGCAGTGGAGAGAGGAAGATCTATATTGCTTTTTTTTTGCTTGTTTGTTTTTAATAAAAAAAATAAAATAAAATTGGCAGATTTTCAATGCATGGAAGAGATGGAGCAGAAAAAGTATAAGGGCAATCAGGAACATTTCTCTAGTTTTGCATAATGTACCCAATTATCTTTGTATTTTTCACTGTCCTGTCTGTCTCATTCTTTTGTAGTCTCCAATTTTTGAAATATTACTTTTTTCTTTTAAAAAAGTTGAGTTTCCACAGCATATATTAATAGAAGAAAGACTGAGTCCGGCTGACCAGACTTTTTTTCCATTGGTATATGCTTGATTTATAACAGGCATGCTGGTTGGGCTGACAGATCAGCATGCTCATTTTTGCATGTTAATAGCCATTCATTGTATAATATGCAATACAGCATTCATACAGTTTTACTAGGCAAGGCAAGATTTTATCTTACATCAAAACATAAAAACTCCCCAAGTTATGAAAATAAATATTTTCTAAAGAACAACAGCTTTGATAGTAGTAACATACTGACAATATTAATTAAAAGATCAAATTCTCAAAATCTAATTGAACTCCACAAACCCACTCATCCTCCAGGCAAACATCTCCTATCCTTTTCACTTGCTCGCCATTGGAATTCTCTTCCACCTCTCATCCATACAACCAAAAGTCTCACAGCTTTTAAAACTCTCCTCCATGCACACATAACTTCAAAATGGGAATGCTCCTGTTCTTATCCCTCATAGATTCCTTTCACTATAGTTAGCTCTACCTCTCTTTAGTAAGAACTGGCAAGAATTAAATACTACACTATGATTAAAATAGTCTAACCACACTGTATTACTGTACTTCTTCCAAATGTCAGCATTTGTTTTTATTATGTAACCTTGTACTTTTCTTTAGCTGACTCGGATTTTGAAATCTTGTACTTTTTTTAACCGACTCAGATTTTTAATTTTTGTATTCTGGTATCTTCTTATTATTTGTATTTCTGGAGCTTTCCTCCCCAGGACTCCATTGAAAATGGGTTCCTTGTGGCCCAATGGACTATTCTGGGAAACAAACTGCTCAATGGACTGCCATACTAGTGTCACATTGAATTGTAATGATGGGTCTAGTTAATGGCAGGTACCACTCTGCAAGAGAAAGTAGAATGGAGTTTATGAGTTTAGATTAAGGAAGATCAGTAGATAGATAGATAGATAGATAGATAGATAGATAGATAGATAGACAGATAGATAGATAGATAGATAGATAGATAGATAGATAGATAGATAGATAGATAGATAGATAGATAGACAGATATTTCTTTGTAGTTGAATTTTCAGCTTAAGCTTTGATTCATTGATTTGTTTATTCACAGATTAATGCTGCTAAAGGCTTTTTTCAAGAGAAAGTTATATTTGAACAAGATACAGTAACTGCAGGGTGAAGAACATTATCATATATTATACTCCAGGTTGTAACTAAAAAGTATCCTCAAACTAGTCCATCTGCCAGGTTTAACAAATAAAATAATAAATAAACAAGCAAATTAACTAATGAGTTTACTAGCTAAATACATAATTAATTAATTAATTCATTCATTATAATTAATTAATTAATTAATTAAATTTATCTACTGACTTTAGTCATACCTCAGGGAACCAGCAGGTCAATTTTTCAAAGTGATTTTTTTGACAAACAATCCAAATAAATTAACACCTCTATAAGACTAAAGAATTTTTAAATGTCATGCATTTTGACAAAATAGTGATAAGTGGTTGATATTAAATACAACAAAGTGGAAGACAATTAATTGCACCAAATCCACCACAAGGTGGCCCCAAAAACAGGATTCATAAAAATAGCTACATATCCAACATAGTTGAAACATGCATAAATACTCCCAACTGTACAGATTTTTGCAGAATGTCCAGATTTTTGCTTCATATTTTTGGTCCATTTTTCATAAAATTGTGGTTTTCTGGCAAGTTAGTGGCAAATCATTAAAGACTGCAGTGAGAAAATAATGGCAGAAGTATGAGTTTAAGACGCCATACCCTTCATAAAATTCATGCTAATGCAAAACATGTTATTCTATCAACTTTTGAAGTCTGTAAGAGCGATATTTAAAAATTATCCCTATTTTTGGGCCTTTGTCCCACTTTTATTTATGGCATTGTCCATATTTCTTGCTCTAAGAGGTTGAGAGGTATGCTATCATGAACCACAAAGGAGATGAAGAGCGAAAAAAACACGAGTAACCAACCAAATTTCGCTCTAGAGAAGCCAAATAAGGGTCCAAGACTTGAAACAATGAAGTTGAATAAAAGGACTTTAATAACACACCAGTCTAACGCTGTAATCCAAAAAACTGTGTTTTCGAATATCTTCGTCAGAACCAAAAACATACATCCTGCTACATACCAAATACTCTCCTTTTATAACCATCATAATGCACCAATTAATGCAATAAAACAATGAAACAATAGAACAATAATCCAATTAAGCAATTAAACAGTAACTTAATGTCATTGTCCACAGTTTACTCGTCTAAGAAAGACAGATATTAAATACGTTTGGTTCATAGAATACTTGTGTAAAAAACATTATTTTAAAAAACATTGTTTTAAAAAATAACTAATAAGAATTTGATGTATTGAATTTGTGTGAAATTGAATACAAAAACCAAACAATTTAATACAAAAAAATGAACCATCTAAAAATAAAAATAGTTGTTATTAAAATAACTCTTACATTGAGCACCATCTAATGGACAAAGATGGTATTATAAATCATAATTTGGCTGCCCTTAGTTTGAGAACAGGGAGAAGAGAAATCATGCCGTTGAGACCAGGATTCGTATTGGCCTCCAGTATAATCTGCCAATAGAGTTCTCTGTATTCCAGCTTAGTTTCCCACATACCACCCCTAACTTCTTTGGGAACCACTTCCAAAACAAAAAAGGGGAAAGAGGCTTGTTGGCAAGTCTGGGTATGTCGAAATAATGCATTGTTTCCATTACATTTTCTAATTTCATAAAGGTGTTTGTAAATTCTAGACTTTAACTTCCTTTCTGTCTTTCCCACGTAAAAGGAATGACAGAATTGGCAAGTAGCAATGTATACAACACCACAGGTGTTGCAATTAGAGTATGTGTTAGCAACAATCTGCCTGTCTCTGCTGGGAAGATGAATACTGGTAATATTGGCAATATACTGACATTGCGTACAAGAACCACACTTGAATGTTCCAACCTTACGCATTCTAGGTTTGTGGTTCAAACTACCCCCAAATTCAAACATGTTCTTAAAATTAAAATCTTTCCTGTATGTTAACCTTAAAGGTTCCTTGTGTATGTGTTCCAAATCAGTAAACTGTTTAAACCTATCCCATTCTCTTGTAATGGTCTGTTTTATAATGTAGGAATCTCCAGTATAATCCATAACATATGCTTTTTCCCAACAATTAATAACATTTTTGTGGTTCTTGTACGCAATGTCAGTATATTGCCAATATTACCAGTATTCATCTTCCCAGCAGAGACAGGCAGATTGTTGCTAACACATACTCTAATTGCAACACCTGTGGTGTTGTATACATTGCTACTTGCCAATTCTGTCATTCCTTTTACGTGGGAAAGACAGAAAGGAAGTTAAAGTCTAGAATTTACGAACACCTTTATGAAATTAGAAAATGTAATGGAAACAATGCATTATTTTGACATACCCAGACTTGCCAACAAGCCTCTTTCCTCTTTTTTTGTTTTGGAAGTGGTTCCCAAAGAAGTTAGGGGTGGTATGTGGTAAACTAAGCTGGAATACAGAGAACTCTATTGGCAGATTATACTGGAGGCCAATACGAATCCTGGTCTCAACGACATGATTTCTCTTCTCCCTGTTCTCAAACTAAGGGCAGCCAAATTATGATTTATAATACCATCTTTGTCCATTAGATGGTGGTCAATGTAAGAGTTATTTTAATAACAACTATTTTTATTTTTAGATGGTTCATTTTTTTGTATTAAATTGTTTGGTTTTTATATTCAATTTCACACAAATTCAATGCATCAAATTCTTATTAGTTATTTTTTAAAACAATGTTTTTTAAAATAATGTTTTTTACACAAGTATTCTATGAACCAAACGTATTTAATATCTGTCTTTCTTAGACGAGTAAACTGTGGACAATGACATTAAGTTACTGTTTAATTGCTTAATTGGATTATTGTTCTATTGTTTCATTGTTTTATTGCATTAATTGGTGCATTATGATGGTTATAAAAGGAGAGTATTTGGTATGTAGCAGGATGTATGTTTTTGGTTCTGATGAAGATATTCGAAAACGCAGTTTTTTGGATTACAGCGTTAGACTGGTGTGTTATTAAAGTCGTTTTATTCAACTTCATTGTTTCAAGTCTTGGACCCTTATTTGGCTTCTCTAGAGCGAAATTTGGTTGGTTACTGGTTGTGTTTTTTTCGCTCTTCATCTCCTTTGTGGTTCATTGTTTAGTTCGAGATGGCAGACGCGCCAGGGGTAGAGACTGACAACGAAATTTCAACCAAAGTAAGAGGGGAACTGAGGAAAGCTATTGGTCAGCTCTCCCTGTTGGTGGAGCTGTTGACTCCTTTGTGCAACTCCGTTGTTTCCGCTGTTTCTAGTCGAGTTAGTTTGCCTGTAACCACTCGTACTCGGAGGAAAGGCAATTCTATCAGTGTACCTAACCGGACTAATGGCGATGATCCTTCCAAAACCCCTTTGGGCTCACCAGACTGTGATTTGGACAATTTTCCTAATTTATTATGCTCAAATTCCTCAGTTGAACGCGAAGCGCATAACGGACACTCGGCAGTTCCTAAAGCACAATGAGCATTTAGGAATCAAGGTGACTTTTCTCACAACAACACTTCTGTTGATTACAATGAATTTTTGGATAGACAATATAGTTTTCGCTATTCAGGAACTTCTCCCTCACATTCATCGACTATAACACCTACTTATAGGGAGAATCTTGATTTATTATTTTTTTATATGGGCAAATATAAAAGGTTAGGTTGTGATTCTACTTTTTTGTCTAAATGTTTAAACAAAAACGTAGTTCCTAAAGGACTATGTGTTTGTAAATACCCAAACAGGGTTGAGGAGGGTTCGGTTTTTCATAAAGAATTGATCTAGATTTTTGATAAATGTGGTCTGGATGTGGTGAGGGCAATTTTGGCAGAAAACAAAAGAATTAGAACTTCCCTTCTAGATAAAATGAATACTATTAACAACAGGATTGTTAATGATTTGCTATTTACTGTTGAACCTGAGAAGGTTTTGTATTACAACATTTTCTCACAAATAGATAAGGAATATATTCACAATATGAAAAGAAAGGTGGGAAAGTTGGAGAGAGACATCAGGGAATACCGGCAGGGGACAGCCTATCCTAAACCTAAGGCTTACAGTTCCTATCGGTCTACTAATAGTAGGCACGATTTACCTACTGGGGTTGAAGATGGTATTTTAGAAAACCTACAGGATGTTTTTACAAACAGTCAGCAAGACATCCCTTTAGATTATCCACCCCTCCCACGGAGGTCAGACAGATTATGCAATCAGAATCCAGTGTTTTACAATTATCACAACTACAGGAACAACACGAGGACTTAACACATTTACTAACAAGTAATAATATTACACAGCGGGGCAATACTTTTGAGTACAAAAATTATAAAATTTTTAATTACAGTAATTTGGAGATTGATTTGGATTATTTTAATTTATTCTCAAAAGGTTTTAAATTCATTCCTATTAGAAAAACGAGCATTCCTAGAGCTATTGTAGATTTAAAACTTTTTTTAAGGAAACAAAACCTATCTTTAATGTTTCAGGACACCAATTTTAAACCCGGTGAGCCATCTATTTTAAAGAAAAGAAGTACCATGAACCCCCCCCCCTCCACCCCCAGCTTAAAAACCTAGAAAAGTTGTTGGAAAAAGAGATTAGAAATACCATCAAAGGACACAGAATAGTTTCCAATTTAACCCATAATGAAAATCATTTATTGATTTTCTTAAAAAAAAACAAGACAATAAGAATTATGCAACCCGATAAAGGGGATGGAACGGTTCTTATGGACTCTATTCTATATGAGTCTAAAATGAAGGACAGTTTACTTGATACTTCTAAATATTCTAGAGCATCGATCAATGAGGTCAATATTGCCAAATCAAAAATTAGTCTTTTAATCAATGACTTATTGTTAGAAGGTTCCATAGATTTGGACACATACAATTTTTTGCACAACCAAAATCCCAGAGTTCCTTCAGTCTTTGGAATACCAAGGATACACAAAGACCCTGATGACCCTCCACTACGACTCATAGTCTCCTCAGAGGGTTCCGTGTCTACACCTTTGGCTAAGTTTATTGATGTGAAACTAAAGGACTTGGCCAACCAGGGTAACACGGTTTTAAAAGATTCATGGGACTTTTTGAGACAGGTCAAATCTAACCTCTATTCCTCAGATATTATTTTTGTGACTCTTGACATTGTGGACCTCTTTGGCTCCATTCCACATGAAATTGGTCTCGAGTGGCTTGAGGAGAGCATGAGAGAGTATGGTGGTCTTTCTTCTGATGACTTCAGAACATGTCTTTTGTTAATGGAAGTTACTCTGAAAAACAACTTCATGTATTTCGAAGGTGAATTTTATAAACAAGAAAGAGGTGTGGCCATGGGGGCCAAATGTGCCCCCTCTTATGCCAACATAGTTTTGTCATGGTGGGAGCATCTATTTGTTAACAATTGTGAATACGTCAAGTCTTGGATTTTTTATAAATGCTTCCTGGATGATATTTGCATCTTTTGGATAGATTCCCAGGAAAGATTCTTTGAATTTTTAGCCTATCTTAGGAGTACAACCAATTTTCTAGACTTCACTTACAATTTAAATCAACATGAATGCATTTACTTAGATGTTTTTTTATCCAAGTTCAACTACTCTTTCAAATCTAAAATTCATCGGAAAAAGACTTTTTCGAATTCCTATTTACATTTCTCCAGCGGTCACCCCTTTTTACAAAAAAAGAACCTCCTTAAAGGGCAACTGGTGAGGTGTAGTCGTATGACCTCCGACGACCTAGATTTTGTCAATGATGCTGGATTTATTATGGATTTGTTCAGAGAGAGGGGTTATCCAGAAGAGTTGGTTAAAGGGCTGTTTAAGGAGGTACTAGAGGGGAGAAAGTTTAGATTTGCACCTATTTTGGGTAAGGAGGAGGTTAGTTCAACTACTAACAAAAATGTTATTAATTGTTGGGAAAAAGCATATGTTATGGATTATACTGGAGATTCCTACATTATAAAACAGACCATTACAAGAGAATGGGATAGGTTTAAACAGTTTACTGATTTGGAACACATACACAAGGAACCTTTAAGGTTTACATACAGGAAAGATTTTAATTTTAAGAACATGTTTGAATTTGGGGGTAGTTTGAACCACAAACCTAGAATGGGTAAGGTTGGAACATTCAAGTGTGGTTCTTGTACGCAATGTCAGTATATTGCCAATATTACCAGTATTCATCTTCCCAGCAGAGACAGGCAGATTGTTGCTAACACATACTCTAATTGCAACACCTGTGGTGTTGTATACATTGCTACTTGCCAATTCTGTCATTCCTTTTACGTGGGAAAGACAGAAAGGAAGTTAAAGTCTAGAATTTACAAACACCTTTATGAAATTAGAAAATGTAATGGAAACAATGCATTATTTCGACATACCCAGACTTGCCAACAAGCCTCTTTCCCCTTTTTTGTTTTGGAAGTGGTTCCCAAAGAAGTTAGGGGTGGTATGTGGGAAACTAAGCTGGAATACAGAGAACTCTATTGGCAGATTATACTGGAGGCCAATACGAATCCTGGTCTCAATGACATGATTTCTCTTCTCCCTGTTCTCAAACTAAGGGCAGCCAAATTATGATTTATAATACCATCTTTGTCCATTAGATGGTGCTCAATGTAAGAGTTATTTTAATAACAACTATTTTTATTTTTAGATGGTTCATTTTTTTGTATTAAATTGTTTGGTATTTATATTCAATTTCACACAAATTCAATGCATCAAATTCTTATTAGTTATTTTTTAAAACAATGTTTTTTAAAATAATGTTTTTTACACAAGTATTCTATGAACCAAATGTATTTAATATCTGTCTTTTTTAGACGAGTAAACTGTGGACAATGACATTAAGTTACTGTTTAATTGCTTAATTGGATTATTGTTCTATTGTTTCATTGTTTTATTGCATTAATTGGTGCATTATGATGGTTATAAAAGGAGAGTATTTGGTATGTAGCAGGATGTATGTTTTTGGTTCTGACGAAGATATTCGAAAACACAGTTTTTTGGATTACAGCGTTAGACTGGTGTGTTATTAAAGTCGTTTTATTCAACTTCATTGTTTCAGGTATGCTATCATCATGATACAATTACACAATTTTTTGATTAACAATTAAAACGGCATTACTTGCCATGCAGTGTGATTTATTTATTTATTTTTTTGTTTGTTTATATCCAGCTATCTTACAGTGCTGCATGGTCATATCAGTAAATAACAGAGAGATTTTTAAATGCTACCCGTAGGAAAATAACTAATTAATTGCTTTATTTTCTGATTGTTAGGGATGTGCTGGAGATATCAGATAATACCAAGATAAACAAAATATAGCTTCAGACTGCTGGTAAGATAAAAAAAACTTCAGAAGTGAGAACATACTCCAGATATGAACTATTCAGCCTTGATCAGATGACTGAGGCAATATTTTAAATGGTATTTTACAGTTGAACATTTCAAATATTAAACTTACATGTGAAAATGTTCAGCTGAAGCTTCCCTGGCTATGTCTGTTAAGAAGGAGTTGTAGCTTATTACTTTGCTCAGAGGGTTAATTCATACTTTTTGCATTATGCATAATTTCAAATTAACAGACTGAATTAAGTGAACTTAAATGGATAGCTGATCTACAATCAGATCGTCTGCCAGGATTAAATTGTGTTTTACTTTTAAAGCTGGCTTTGCGAGGGCATAGGCCCGTTTGTGGATTCTAATTGGCTGGAACTGGTTTTTAATGAAGAGAATGAGATTTTTGAACATCGATCTTATGAAGAGCATTAGCTTGAAAGTGCTTATCCACTGCAGTTGTTTGTAGTTTTTATAATAAGGTTTTTAAGTTTTATGCCATGGTGGCTTGAGTGGGCTCTGTTGTATTAATTATTTTATCCTACCACTGCTGCCTTTTGGTATTCCCATGGTTGTTGGTTTCATAATTTTATAGACATGCAAGACTGAACACAAATGATGAGAATATGCTTTCCTCTTTTAATACCCTGAGTGTGGACTTTCGCTTTAAGGGGTACTCTAAACATGAGATAGGGATGGTGTGTCATGAGGTTCTGTCACATAGAAATGATTTGACTAGACCCTGTTTTTCTAACTATACTGTAACAGAAATGATTTTTTAATGTGTGTTACCTGTTCAAATGACATTCAACCTATCTGTGATGTTATACCTGTCAACCGTAATGAATTCCTCAAAATTTCTCAGTTTTGAGGCTAAAATAATGGGATGCCATGAATTCTCGAGTGGCCCTTGAAACCACAATTTTTTTTCTTATTTACAGTTTTTAGCAAGTATAAGTATAAAGATAAAATCCACCACAACTGAAAGGCCGTAGTTAGCAAAAAACTGAATTATAATAAAACATAAACTCCGGACTCTGCACGACTTATAATAAAACAAAGAATTTATTGGTGGTGAGCGCTTTCGCGTACTCCTGTACGCTTCATCAGACCATAAAACAATGCTATGAAACAAGCTATTATATACTCAGGGTTTTCCTATAATCAATTAATTAAAGTAATCAGTTTAAATCAATTATTTAAATAAAACTAATTGGATTTTAAAAACCTAGGTTAGAGCAATTCACTTAGAACATTGTGTAAACTTGATTCTAAAAAGTTAATTGTTACAAAGTTACATAAACATCAGTAATAAAATAATTTCTAGTCATAGACTATATAAACTATCCAGCTCTCCTCTGGCTTAGAATGACATTAAAGGCACGTAAATATAATAGATACATATTAATTTTCTAAAAGTTTCAACTATAAATCATTTGTTAAATTTATAAAAGAAAGGGAAAAGGAGGAGGGGGGGGGGGGAGAGGGGAGGAGGTGGGAAGCTAGAGAGAAAACAGACTTCCTAATCTAAATAAGACTGTGTAAAATTATAAACATATAAAAGTGTAAATACATGATCTAAATATTAAATATTAGTGTAAATATGTTGATAAATATAAATACAATAATAACCAATTCATTGGAAAGCATGTAACAATCATTTAAATGTTTTCAGGAGCATTTCAGAATCTAGTCTGCTCTAAAAAATCTGTATGTAGAATTGTTAAAAACTCTTCTAAAATGCATTTCTTGTACTTTAATACATTCTGTCACTATAAGGCTTTAAAGATCTAAAAGGTCTAAAACAACTGAGAAGGTAAAAATATGTGAGCTGGCAGAATATTTGTTTGAATAAAAGTCACTAACGATTGTACGTTTTCTGACAAATACTATACCAATATTTAGACCTTACACTAGGTAGAATGAAATTCTAGAAAATGAAACAGAAATATATAAACTAACTGCACGATTTTAAACTAACAATATGAGTCTCTAAGGCATGCTACCTTCGTGCATTAAGATGCGGTTTAATAGAGACATAGAGGTTCAGGCCTGGAAAATGATGCCCTCTTAATCTGAAAATCCATTTCAGTTCTTTAAGTTCCAATAAGTTGATGTAATCACCTCCTCTAAAACTAGGTTCAACTATTTCTAGTACTCTAAAAACAAAAGAATGTCCCGGGCAGTTCAGTACATGCTTCGCTAAGGCATTTAATTCATTCTGTTTTTTAATGTCATAGGTGTGATTATACACCCTGTTTTTAAGCTTTCCTTTAGTCAGGCCGACATAAAAAGCTGGACATTTTGCACAAGTCGCCAAATAAATCAGACCTGAACTCTCACAAGTTGCTGAAAATCTTGGTTTAAAAACATAGTTGATTTCTGGGTGTATAAAGATTTGGTCATTTGTAATAAATTTACAATAGCTACATCTATGACAAGGATAAGTGCCTGCGTTCTCTGTAAGAACTTGCTCCTTTCTGCCAGGTCTGTCACATAACATTCTCTTGAGGTTTTGATTACTCCTATAGACAAAATGTGGAGTTGCTCCTACCAATTGTTGTGTAAAAGGGTCAGAAACTAGCACCTTCCAGTTATTATTTATAATTCTCCTAATATTCATACTGTCATTTGTGTATGTAGTCATGAAACTCAACGTTTTTCTTTGACTAGTTGGATTCATGTACTTAACCCGACAGGTGGGCTTATTGACCAAAGGTGAAGTTATACTTTTCTCTTCTTTTAGGACCTGGGTTCTAATATTTTTCACCATTGTTTCATTGTACTTTCTTTCACTAAAGATTTTTTCTAGTGTGTCTGCTTCACGGGCTAAATCCTCTCTGTTTTTACATATCTTGGATATTCTAAGGAATTGGCTCTTGACTATCCCTTTAAAAACATGCCGAGGGTGCATGCTGTCATAACACAAAATAGAGTTTCTCCAGCAAGCTTTCCTGAATAGGGTTGAGCTTAGCCTACCATTAATAATACTGAGGCTTACATCTAGAAAATTTACTACCTCATATGACATATGGGCTGAAAATTTCAAGTACGTTGTTGTGGACTCCAAATATTTTTTGAATTCTAAAAACTCTTCTTTGGAACCCTCCCAAATCAGTAAGATGTCGTCCACAAAACGGTAATAAGCCAAGATTTTTTTGTAACATGGGTGAGTGAAAATAAAGTCCCTTTCCCACTTATGCATCACTAAATTCGCATAAGTGTTTGCACTTGGGGTGCCCATGGCTACCCCTGATATCTGCAAGAAAGTACGTTCCTCAAAACAAAATACATTGTTATAGAGAACTAAATCTAATAACTGACAAAGGAGAATGATATCATTGTTCTTAAGATGTGTGTGTAAGGATAGGAATTCTCTCACTGCCTGGATTCCTTCTATGTTAGGTATGGAAGTGAAGAGGCTAGTTACATCTAAAGTAACTAATAGATGTTGTCCTTTGATCAAGTCTTTATCTAAGAATTCTAGGGAATCCAGAAGATGATAAGTATCCTTTAAAATATTTGGAATTGCATTGACTATCGGTCTTAAAGTTTTCTCTAAGTATACAGACATCTTTTCCGTTAACCATCCTTCACTGGCTACTATCGGTCTAATGGGGGGGGGGTGTCACTTCTTTGTGCATTTTTGGCAGGCCTTTAATGGCCGGTAAGAAAGGTTTTTCAACATTAAAGTAATCATACAGTTCTTCTGTTACCTGGCCACACATGAGAAGATCATATATGTCATCCCTGACTCTGGCTAAGATTTTAGATAGCTCTAGGTTGTTAATCTCTTTATAAATGGTCTGGTCACTTAGCATGTTGTACATTAAATCCTGGTATGTTACTTTATCGAAGATGGCAACCCCACCTCCTTTATTCACTGGTCTAAAAACTAAACTGTCATTATTTATCAAACTGTGTAAGGATGAATGTAAATCACTTGACATGTTAAAAAACATACACTTTCTATTATTATTCTTAAAGTAGTCATATAAATCCTTTTCACATAGTTCAATAAACAATTCTACATGTCCAGGTATAACGGGATGAAAGCTGCTCTTCTTTTTAAACTGGAAGCTGTCTGTATCAACAACGTTAATTTCTGTTGACTTAGCTTTAAAGAAGATTTTTAGTGCTATCGAGCGCCCAAACAATCTAAGATCTTTCAATATTTCTGGGAGAATGCTCCTTTGCGACGGGACAAAAGATAGTCCCTTGTTTAGAACTTCTTGATCGAAAGCGGAAAGTACATACCTGGACATATTGAAAACAAACTGGTTCCTCATTGATGGTATCTCCTTCTCTGGAACGCTTTGCTGTCTTCGGATAGCTTTCTTTTCTTGGTCCAGCTGTTTCTTCGTTCTCTCACTGGCATTAGCTTTTTTATCGGAAAGGGTAAAAAAGCTTTGCTTTCATCTTTTGGGATTGCTCCTAGATTTTTGTGACAAAGCTTGTTGCGGTATGCCTCCTGGTTGGGAAGGGGAGTTGATGTAGTTGCTTCGATTGTTGCTAAAGCAGGACCTTCTGGTGGTGTAATGAAGTTTTCTCTCGAGCTGTCCTCCTGATTCCCTCTAGAGGTTGTGGGTGCTGGTTCTGTAACCGTTATGATAGTGTCATCAAACGGCGCCATGTTTGGAGCCTGCATACGGGTGTTAGTATTGATGAGTTCTCTCCTCGGCCAAATAAAGACATTGCCCGAAGTGAAATCTTCAAAGTCGCGTTGCAGCTTTTTTTGTTTGGTTTGCTGCAACCTAAGGGCATATGAACTAACTTGGTTAAACAGGCTATCCATTCTCCTTTGGTAACAGTCATCAGTAAAGCCTTCTATAAGTTCTTTTTGTAAGTTGTTGATTTTGGAATATAATTCATTCTCAACAGGACTGAAGTAGTCAATTATTAACTTAACATACTGCATACTAGCCTCTAGGTTTATTTCTTGCCATCGCTTAAGCAACTGGGGATGAGTATCACCATAGGAAGGCATACAGAGTATGCGCATTCCTCTTGGGATTAGTTTGAAGCGTATGCAGGCTTCCATATGTTTTCTTTGCCAATTAAGGCGTTGGTATTTATAAAGATCGTTCTCTAGTGTTTTAATCTTGTCATTAAAGGCTTCGAGCTTATCATTGCTAATCTCAACATTATTACCATTCGGTACTTTCAAGTTCAGATCCAATAAAGGATTAAGTCCATCTTTTAGAAGTGTAGTCCACATTTCTATTCTTCTAGGCATCCTCGGTTCTGGCACATAGTCAAGTTCCACATTAACAGTAGACATGTCGTGCGTTGTGGTAGAAATATGCGAAAAAGTACAAGTATAAAGATAAAATCCACCACAACTGAAAGGCCGTAGTTAGCAAAAAACTGAATTATAATGAAACCACGATTTTTTTTCTTATTTACAGTTTTTAGCAAGTATACGAGGTGCACACTATAGTGTAGGTATATACAGCCAGGCTGGTAGCAAATGCATTAAAAATACATTTAAAAATGTCTTCCTATAAAGCTTTATCCTGCTAATCTTTTTCTTCCAAAATAACTGCTTTTACAGTTACGAGAAGTGCTAAATTGTGTCTACTGTCCAAAGTTTCACAGAATGTCTTGAATGTTTGGCTCATACTTTTGGTCTGTTCCTCTTACAATTTGTGGTTTTCTAGTAAATCAGTAAGAGCTGAATTCACTAAATAATGATAGCCATCTAAGTTTCAGTCTTCCTATCTTTCAGGAAATCCCTGGTAACATAAAACATTTTATTCTAGCAACTTTCTAAGGTTATACAAGCAAGGTTTAAAATGTGTCCCTGGTCTTGAGCCTTTGTCCCCCACCCCCAATAAATTTTGGCGTTTTCCAGATTACTTGTGCTGCATAGTTCTTCAAGGGGAGAGGAGTTTAGTGATCCTTATGCAAAGTCTGTTTATGCTGTTAGCAGCACAGCAGGTAGTACACTTGATTTTGATGCAGAAGGCTGTGGATTCTACTCTCACAGTATGTAGACAGATTTTTGATGTTATACTTTTAAAGGGGGTAGATTCTGCAGTATTGAGAATGTCCTCTTTGGCAGAGATATTTTGTAACTATGAGCCTATTAGTTTGCCATCCATTCCCTATTGCAATATTACTAGCTTATTTTTTTAATGTAACATAGGCAATTTATTCCTCAAGGGTGACAGACACTTTATTTGTAGAAGAAACAATGAAATATAAAGTTGTTTGCTAGCAACAACCTCTTCATTAGTTACAGATCTCATTTATGTGGAATTATTTAGATGACTTTTACTTCTGCAGAGATTATGCATATTTACTGACACTTGTGGATTGTAAAAGTTTGAGTAGACTTTTATGATGGAAATGCTCTGAACTGAGCAGTTTTGTCATTATTGGTTCATGCATTTTGTTTCATTGCTTACTGGAAAAATGTTCAAAACAATAAATTTAGAACCCAGCCTAACAAGTGTGCTGTATTATACAAGGAATATAATTTAATACAATCAGGAAGGTATATCAAAGAACACATGTATGTTTTGTGTGCAAGGGGCCTATGATTTGAAAACAGCCCAAAGGTAATCTTTATCCACCACTGACCAGATGCATTTTCTCTGAATGCGGGTTTCATTGATGTTTCAATGAATGTGAGTTTCAAGGGCAGAGAAGTTTTAATGCTAAGTCTATTTTCACTGTGAAACCGTATTGCTTTGCTTAGCAGACATCTATTACAGTGTTTATGGTAAATGGAGTGAAATAGCCAAGTAATGGGACATTGGAATGGCTGCGGGGGGAGGGCTATGTATGTGGTGCCCCATTCAACCATGATTTTGTGAGCAGGGGGAAGGGAGGCAAACTGAAAGACAGCCCTGGGCAGCACAAACTCTGGCTATGCCACTGATTAGTAGGCCATGGAGAATGACTTTTGGAGGTCCTAGCAAACTATAATATTCTTTTGCTAAGATTAGAATATTGCCTACCATTAAATGCCCTACTTTTATGACAAAACCCACATATTGCAAGTCACCAAAAACAAAAATCCTATGGTTCATTATCTTCTCCCTTCCCAGTGAACATCACTGCGACACATTAAAAAAACAGTTACCATTTACTACAGGGTCTGGGACCATATTTTGGTTGTCTGTTCTTCAGTTTGCGTTTGAAAGTTGGCATCCCACAATTCCATTGTAGTGGGTGGGACTACACAATTATGTATGCAAATTGTATGTTAATCAGCATACAGATTTGTACCTATTTTTCATGGGCCTTTGTCCAGATTTTTGATGTTTTCAGGTTGAGAGGTATGGATATCATTAGGAAGCACTGGCATATTTTGACTACTAATGCAGGATGCAGGGATTTCTAATGCAGGATGCAGGGATTTCCTTGGTGAAGCTCCATACTTTTGCTATAGAAATAATAGTTCCAATAAGAAACTGCTTTGCTACAAACCTCTAGCTAACAACAGACCCTGTATTTCGGTTAGAAAAGGGACATATCCATGCAGATTATGTAACATGTGTAAGTACATTCAAAGTGATGATACCTTTATAAATTCTGTTACTGGACGTACTTTCAACTTCAAATTCCATGCTGATTGTGCTAGTAGCAACCTGGTCTATTTGGCTGTTTGTGATAATGTAAATGTTACTATGTTGGTAAGACAATCGAATGTAGAATAATCGTATCATGGAGCACTTATATGAAATAAACAGACGTAACAGTAGGAATGCTTTATATAAGCATATTTGTAACACTGGTATTGAACACTCTTTTAAGTTTTTAGTTTTGGAATTATTGAAAATAGGAGCCAGAGGAGGTGATATTAAAACAAAAACAGAATGCTTTGAAGTTAAATAGATGTTAATTTTATAATCTGACGAAGGGAAAAGACTAAATGAGCATATACCTTTAAAACCCTTGCTGTGGTCAAATGACTTGACTAGGTGATTTTGAACTTTCCTGACTGTATTTAAGCAATGTTTGTTAGTTTATTGTTAGATCTGATGAAGCACCTTTGGTGTGAAAATGCTCATCTTTATATATTTTTTACTGTTTTTATTTGTTGGATTAAACAAGTGTTTTATACAGTGTTGTGTTAGCTGGTTATTTTGTTTTTACTTGCTGCTTTTTAATTTATTATTGAACCAGATTTTACCTGCTCAGTTTGATTCTGTTTCCTAATATAAATGTCTTCAGACTACCTAGGATACAGTTTGCAGTGAATGAATTCTGAATGTCCAGTCTTACATGTAAGGATCGAATCTACCTGTAATTAAAAGGACAGGGATGAGTTCTGGACACCTGTGCTCATACACCACTGCTATCATGCATGCAGTGTGACTGACAGATGCAGTTACAAGTTGGATTCATTGAAAGGATGCATGACCTATTATGCAACCTACACAACAAATCATTCCGAAGTGTAGGACTCACATTTAATGGATCACAGTCCCATTTTTATGCAGTTTGCCAATAAAGAAACAACTGTTTAAAAATAGTGTATGCCCTAATGACTCTGAAATCCTAGAGTGAGAAAATATTTGACATTTACAGAAATAACGTATAATTTTTTTAGCCTAATTTTTTTCTGTCCATCTCCTTGCTCTAGCCCAGTCCCATGATGTAGTACCTTGTACCATGGTAAGCACAAACGTACTTGCTAATTCTCTTTACCCCAAAGCTTACTTAAACCAAGCAGTCAAAATAAACTGTCCTTTGGTCAGAAATAAATGAAAACTCATGCTTCTGTCATCCACTTTAATCATCTATTCCACTTGAAGATTGTTGCTCGTCCAGTCAGGTTAAAACAGACAAACAGTTCAAGCAGCTTTATTACACACAAACACATCAGGAATGGGGCTTAGTAACTTAAACTTAAACTTATAAACAGACTGACTATCACACTCATACATGTTAATGCTCTGGATGTTCTCTCAAAATGGCACTGCTGCCTGCACATGCTCACTATTTATATGCATGTGCCTACATCTGGAAATGCTTCTTAAAAGAATAACACATGCTCTTTTCTACATCCTCCATCGTTGAGAAACAGATCAAATAACAGTATTTACTGGCATGCAATTACAGAGAAATTATCTTTTGACATGCAATTATACAGAAGTAATTCTTTGACATGCAACCATACAAAATTAGACACATATAAAACAATCATGTCCATGTTGCTGTGTATTTTACACTAGGTCTAGAAATACAACCTGAGCATGTAGTATGAAAATCAGAACTGGATCTAGCAGTGGGGACTGTCTTCAGGGAATGTTCAGCTCTGGGGAAACTGGGACGTCATCAGGAATGGGAATGGATACTGAGACATGCTCTTCAGTAAGAACATTGTCAGGGTTGCTCTGAGATCTAGAGTCTGTATCACAGGTACAATGCTGTGATATAGTTTCAGACACAGAAAGAAGATGCCTGTGGTTTCTCCTGTGTCCTATACCCTCAGATTCCACTAAGAAGGATCTCGGCTCAGCACATATGTCTCCCTCTTGACCAATTCGATCAAAGCCTTTTGCTATTTGCATCCTCACTATCTCTCCTTCTTTCAACAGATGAAGAAATGTGCTCATTTTATCATAGCTGTACTTCTCAGAAGAATGCATCTTAAAGAGTTGGGCTTTAATTACTCCATTGTTTTTAGCATTAGGCACCAACAGACTAGAACTGATAGGCAAGATTGTTCTGGTTTGCCTAGATAGAAGTTTCTAAGCATGCGAGCCAAGTAGGTTGTCACGGGATATTTTTCTGAGATTAAGCAAATTCAAGAAGATATTGGTATTGTCATGCTTTGACCTCTCTAGTAATTGCTTTTCACTCTGTACTACATGTTCAGTAAGGCTGTTTGACTGTGGGTATTTTGGACTACTAGCAACATAGATAAAGTTCCACTCTTTTGCAAATTTCTGAAACAATTGACTGGTATACTGGGTACTGTTGTCAGAAATAACTTTATGTGGACTACTGTGGACTAAAAAATGACATTTCATCTTAGTAATAACAGCACTGGGCATTAGGTTAGATAGCAAATCGATTTCAAACCAGTTCGAATAAGAGTCTACCAACACTAAGTAATGCTGATTTTTCCACTCAAAAATTTCAGTGGCTACTGTTGAACAAGGTAGTTCAGGAATCTGGCTTAGCTAAAGTGTCTCTTTTTGAAAATTTAGTTTAGTACTATTGCATATTGAACAAGAAGAAAGCACTTTATCAATGTCCTTTGATAGAGAAGGCCAAAGTACTAGACCTCTCGCCCTTCTTTTGGTAGAATTGGAACCTGGGTGGCCATGATGCAAAATCTGTATTCATGTTGTAAGGAAGTAGGAACAATAACTTTAGGACCTTTGAAAATGATATCATCTTACCTTTGTATGGAAAATAAGGTTGTACTTCTGGTGGTACACAGAATTGCTTTGACAACCATCCAACATTGATGAAGTGGTTGAGTTTCTGCAAAATTGGATCAGCCTTTGTATGGTCTATTAGCACATCAAGTCTAATGGTAGAAAAAGTAAGCACTTCCATGACATCAAAGTCAAAATTCTCTGCATTAAGCTGTTCTGTGGTATTTCTGAGTGATCTGGATAAGGTATAGGTTCATAAATTAGTACTAAGCTAACTGCCCTTGTAAGCCTAGCCAATTATCCCATGTGAGACTCAAACCCTGCACCTTGTGTTGGTAAAGCAAACATCTTAACCATTAGGCCACCCTCCCAACCCTTGGATAAAGAAGTTTTCCCTTTGTATAGACCATTTTGAAATTATACTTTTGTAATCTGAGCATCATTCTCTGTAGTCTTGCTGGAGTGGTATGTAGAGGCTTCTTTAAAATAGTGACTAGAGGTTGATGATCAGTTTTGACTTGGATTGCTCGGCCATAAATATAATCATAGAACTTCGAACACACAAACACAATTGCCAAAAGATCCTACTCAATTTGAGCATACTGCATCTTAGTTTGAGTAAGGGTTCTAGATGCATATGCAACAGGTCTGCCATCTTGCAGAATAACTGCACCAAGTCCGCACTTTGAAGAATCACAGGAAAGAACTACTGGTTGTGGACATCATAGTATCTCAATATAGGCAGATTGGCAATTTGCTGTTTGAGCTTATCAAATTCTCTCTGGTTTTGGTCTAACCATGACCAGGCAACACTTTTGTGTGCCACCTCTCTTAAAGGCACTGATAACTCACTAAAGTCAGGGATAAATTTGCCCAAATAGTTAACCATACCAAGAAAACGCTGCGGGGATTGGATATTGTCTGGAGCTGGAATCTCAAAAATGCCTGCTTGTTTAGAAGCATCTGGTCGTAAGCCTATACTGATAAATAAATTACCTACATAAGTAACTTTTGGTAATCAGAATTTACATTTCAGAGGATTAAGTTTCAATTTCACTTCATGCTCTCTGTCCAGAACACTCCTAAGGTTTCTGTCATGCTCTGCTTCACCATCACCTCCAACCAGTAAATCAAGTATTATAGCACATGGACAGCCTGAACAAATTTGGTCTATTGCATGCTGAAAGACTTCACTGGCAGAACCTATTCTAAAAGGCATCCTGAGGAATCAGTATCTACCAAATGGTGTGCTGAATACAGTCAGTAGTGAAGATTTGTGATCAAGCATTACTTGCCAGAATGAACTCTTTGCATCTAGGACAGAAAAAACAGTGGCATTTGGCATGAGAGTAGCAACCTCCTTGACTGTACGGGTAGGATGATATGGTCTCTTTAATGCCATGTTCAAGTCTCTTGGATCAATGCATATTCTGATTTCATATGAACTTTTCTTATGAGCAGCTACCGTGGAAAATACCTCACTCAGTTGGTTCTGTGACTGGACAAATCACACCTTGCTGCACCATTTTGTCTAACTGGACCATAACTTTGCCCTGCATAGCTATGGGAACTCTCCTTGCTGGTCTGACCACTGGACTGACCTCTGGGTCTACTTTCATGGAGTACACAACTGGAAGTTTGCCTAACTTTTCATCAAAAACATCAGCATACTCTGAGAAAATGGGATCACTGTAGCTGGAACTGGACATGTGCTTATATGATGTACTTTTTTGGTAAAAAAAGCAGTTTCATTCTCAAACTGTCTCTGAGATCTAATAATGACTACACAAGTCTTCTGAATACATAAAATTGCAAGCCGTAACTCTTCCTACCCAAATAGCATGAAAGCACTACTGAGCCTTCAGTTTGAATCTCTTCACCTCCATAAGTAATAAGCTTTGCATGATTAACCAAATTAAGTTGCTCACCAGCTCTCACTCTAGCAAATGTTTTTCCTGACATCACATTACACTTTGAACCAGTGTCTACCTTGAGCTCCGTGGGTTTACCATTGATCAGGACAGTACCAAACACTTCATTCTTTGCCAGTAAATCAACTGCATTAACCTTTTCACTGACCATTGATACACTGTCTACATAGAAAGTAGGGCTGCAACTTTCTGTATTATCACCTTGCTTTTTTGAGTGACCTTTCTTAATAATTGAATGAGGCTTGATTGATTTACAAAACGTTTAAAAGTGGTTCCATTTTGTTTTACATTTGTGGCATTGCTGACCAAATGCTAAGCACTTCTTTCTTTTAGACTCATGATTGGCACCACAATTACAACAGTTAGCTATAAGACTTGACTTCGGTTTTGCTGACTCACCCTTATACTGCACTGAGCATGTCTGTTTTGCTAAGCTAGTCTTGGAACTTGCTAGAAAGTAATAGGTCCTCCCTGGGAATTCTGCAGGGGCTGCAGCTGTGATGTGCTTAGGCATCCTTCTACTTGCCATGTGCTACATGCTGTCTACACTTGCTCCAGAGGCTGTTGAAACTAAGCTCTTGTTACTTGTAAGCATACTTGTGTGCTTTTATGTGAGCTTATGGATTTGATAAATCTCTGTGGCTTTGCTCAACATTAAATCACTGTCACAAAGCAAAATCTTTCTCACTGCAACACTATTAACACCACACACAAGCCTGTCCTTGATGAATTCATCTTTCAAATCACCAAATCTATATGTTTTTGTCTTATTTCTCAAGTCAATGATGTAAGCTGCAAATGTTTCACTTGACTTTTGGTCTCTTGTATAAAATAGGTGCCTCTGTAATGTAACATTTGTCTGGGGGGGTTGCACATTTCTCTAAATTTATGCTTCAAGCACTCAAGGTCTTCCCTTGATTCAGCCTGTACAACAATATGGCAGTTTTCCTCTTCTCCTGCATATGCGGCAGGTGCATACACAAATGAACGCTCTCTTTCAATGACATCTGACCCAGCTAATTTAAGCAAAATGAATGCACTTGTATATGCATCTTTGTCAGAAAAAGCTGCTTGTATGAAAATATCGTATTCTTGCTCAAATACTGTCCAGTTCTCTGCAATATTATGATTAAACACAAGTGGACTGGGTCTGCAAAATGTCTCTGACATATGAAAACATAGGTCAAGGTGCTTGGAATTATGTATGAACATGCACGCACATACATATATACCAGAACTTTATGGCAGAACTTGTCATTATCCCCAACAGCACAAAAGACTCTTTAAAATAATGACACTTTGCCAAATAAGTCCCCATAAGCACAAGAACACGTTAAAATCACTGTACTTTGCAAAATGACCCCTTATCAGTACAAAAAGTACTTTGAAATAACTGTACTTTGCAAACAAACTGTACACAGCAGAAAAAGCTCAGAGTGAGAAACACTTTGAAATGAATACACTTCTACCTTTAAACTTTATACAGCACAAGAACCTTTCAAAATGGCTTTACTTTGCAAAATAACTCTGTACAGTGTAAGAAACACTTTGAAATGGCAGTACTTTGTGAATAAATGCACACAGCACAAGAAACCTTTTTGAAATGGCTGTACTTTGACTGCACATTTCAAAATAACTGTACATTGCACACAGGAATCTCTTTGAAATAATTGTATCGTAATAAAGTACACACTCTGCAAACACTTTGCACACTCTAGTTATGTTTTCAATGGCTTAGGTCAATGTGAAATAGTTTATGTCCAAAACATGGTCTTTTATTAAAAAACATGCAGTTGCCTTGCTCTTTAAGCTTATTTTTGCCATTTTTTTGTACTTGTTAACCTCTTATCATGCTCATTATACTTTTCTTGTGCTTGTTTTACTTTAAACATGTTCATTAGGCAAATTGGAGGTAATTCTGAGCTCCATATGAATATTTCTTGTAGTTTTATCACACACCATGGTTTAGAGCATTTCATTTAAATAATAACGTGTTTTGTGCCTTTTGTTTGATTAACAATGCATTTTGTGCTACTTGTTTGATTAATAATGCGTTTTGTGCCTTACGAATGCTCTGTTTCATTTTCTTTGCAAAATACATAATTTGTGCAAGTTTTGGTTACCTTAAATTCATTTTTGGCCCTTTTTGATCATTTGCGAACTATCACCCAACCTGCTCAATATACCTACACCATCAACTCTGCACCTCATGACTTGAAGAAGTTGCACTCTCAGTCCTGGTTTTGTCACCATGTTGCTAGTATGGCCAGGATAAAACAGACAAACAGTTGTGGGTTTGGTTCAAGCAGCATTATTACACAAAACACATCAGGAATGACGCTTAGTAACTTAAGCTTAAATAAACTTATAAACAAAATGACTACTACACTCATACATGTTAACACTATGGCTGTTCTCTCAATATGGCACTGCTGCCTGCACATGCTCACTATTTATATGCACATGCCTACATCTGGAAATACTTATTAAAATCACACACACACACACACACACACACACACACACACACACACACACACACACACACACACACACACACACACACACACACACACTCTGTTCTACAAAGATGTTTGTCAAATTCTTTTGGTTAATAAAAGCAAGTCAACCTAGTTACAGTACTGCTAACTGGGTCAATTTTAATTTTTGTTAAGCCTTCATACTCTGTTCACATTTGGTCAAGGAGACTTAAAATTACTAAAATATTTCACCAGGGCAACCCTCCACATCCCCGTGTGGAGGGCTTCCCATTATACTCTCTTACTTAATATAATCAACCCTGAAGTAGCAGAACCCCAATGTAACTTATAAAATTAATAATTTTGAACCTATTCAATGAGGCAGGCTCCCAGTATCAAGCTTCAGATGAATACTGTGGCAATACTACGCACAAAGTTCAAGAAGTGGCTATGTTAGTCAGCCATCCATACTGGATACACAAAGTGCATGAATGAAGACTTCTGTGCTTTCTGTCACAGAAAATCTGTCATTAGATGGCCATGAGTATGATGTACATACCAGCCTAGCTCAAAAATGAATTGGTGTATACAAGTAAACAGTGTTTAAAATTTTGCTACAATATGTTGATCAAAGGGAATATATTGCTTCAGCTAAATACAGTCAATGTTTTATCCAGATACCAAAATGAATGAAACTGAATCTGATGAAACCTTTTAAATTTATGTAGAGATAAAAGTGCTTATTTTCATTGTAATAAAGTGATTGGTGTCCTTGCACAGAATAAGAGCCTTTATTTTAGTTTGTTTTAATACGGCTTTGCTCTTATTGGATATTCATTTTGGTTATTGCTTTAATCCAAGTACTCATTAATTAGCTCAGGGTAATATACTTACAAACCCATGGAAAAATCTGTGTGAAATAAATAAAGATAAAACTATCACTGAAATACTTTTTGGTGAGTGAAATAAAATAAGACAGAAATTATTACCGACTTGATGTCAAGTACCACCTCTGACACAGTGCCTCCTGATGAAAATGGTTTTACCACATCAGTAAGAGTTGCATATAGTGTATCAGTGAGTTAATAGTTCAAGAAGGTAGGAATGGAAGAAATTAGGGTATGCATGAAACATGTATGAACATAATCAGAGCAAATGTTGCAGAGGTGCAAATGCTAATAGTGAAAAACAACAATTTGAAAAAAAAAAGCAAATGTGGCAAACCTTATGGTTTACTGACATCCTATAAAATTTTGTTTTAGAAATCTGAAAAGAATATTTTTAGGAACATGTGGCACAGCTAGGCATACCTCTCCTGGAATGACTAAAAATGAAACAAATCCATATAGTTAGCTATCAGAGGTAAGAAACATGGCAGCTTGGGTATGCATTATATAACATACTACATCTAGAAGTGCACATGGCGGGAATTAATCACAGTACAAGGAAATAATATATATCATTCATGCCTGCTCAATCTAACAAGTAATTATGAGCATCGATAATATTTAAGTTGGCTCTGGAATATTTTCACAGGCTTGAGTCCTTGTATTGGATGGCCTTCCCAGCCCCCATTGCTGCAGTATGTAAATCACCTATGGTAAATGCATTCTGTTAAGGAAAATTAGTTCAGCTAAGAGGTTGCTCTGGATCCTGGGTCAAAAGGTTAGCAGGACAGGGAAAAGATATAATATACAGTACAATGAAGGTAATACGATGGACTGTTATGAACACATATAAGATACATTCATCATTATTGAATGAAGAAGAAGCCAATATAATGAAATTCGAGACAAATAGCTTGGAAAGAAGATGGGCTATTAGACTAGGAGTAATGAAAGTAATGAGGAAAGTGTGTAAGGAACAATAAACAAAAGTGGAGAAGACACAGAAGCAAGAATACAGAATGGAAGAGAAGGGGAGATATAGACAATGAAAGGATGGTGAGATCATGCACCCAAAAGACCTTGGTGGATTTTCTTAGTGAATGAATAGTGGAGCAAAACCTTCAGGAGGGAATGAGATAGAAGTAGAAGCAGTAATACATGAAGGCCACTGTGGCTTGATAAGGCTATGCAGTGCAGAGGAAGAAAGTTGAAACTCTGAATTGGAATGTGTGGAAGTAGCAACTTGAGATATGGAGATATAGCTCTCAGGAAACACCATGGAAGCTCCACAGAATTATCAGGAACATACAAATCAGCAGTGTTTTAATGCAGACAGAACACAGTCTTATAAGTTGTTGTCGGGAAGCAATCATCTGGAAATATGGCAACCTGATGTAGATATTCAGGTCCCCCCCCACACCAACTTCAACTTATAGATACACATTTCACAATCACACAAAAATGAAGAAATTGCAAGTTTTTGATATCCACAGTTTAAGGTATTTTGTGCCACCAGCTGTTTTTTACATATTCTGACTTTAGTTCAAATGAAAGGAACACAGAAAAGTAATTAATGTGAAGGATAAAACACCAGCAAGCAAATCAGGTTTCATTCCAACTCAGTGCTGACATCTTAACAAACCAACCTATATTTAAAAGACCCAAGTGGAAAATGGACAGTAAATAAATTAGGCATTCAGTCTGTTAATTAAAGCAGGACAACTTCACATTGCTTAGAAAATCATTGATAACCACCACTTTAACACACAAATACATATACACATCAGTATGTAAAATCACTTTATATATGAAAAAAATAGTTTGAAAAATATAGTATAACTAAATCTCTCCTCAAAACAAAGAATGGCAACCTCTAATGGACTGATGACATCTTTACAAGATATAAACCATTTTAAATCCTGTTGACACTTACAAAAGCAGAATATTTTTGACAATAATAACTTATTTAAACCAGCATCCTGGGTGGCACCAAGGATGAGAATTTATCTTTTCTCCTTAGAATGCAAAATATGCAATTTATCCATTTAATTAGAAGAGGACATCACTATGCCAAGTCCTATAAATTTAAATGTCAAAGTGCTATGCTCTAATTTATGCTGAACTAATGCAATTGTGTCTTAAATATTTAAAATCACTTATATGTACAGACAATGGGCCGGATTCATGAAGGCTTGCATGGAGTCAAAGAGTAGAGTAAGACACCAGAGAGCCAATATGTCTGCGAGCGATCCAGGAACAGCCGGCAGGGGCGTGCATGAGAGCTCCTAAAATGACTCTTACACGGACAGTGTTAGGTCATGCAAATTACCTCATTTGCTGCTGAAAGCTATGCAAATGAGGTAAATTTGTGATCCAAGAAACACTAACCTGTCCGAGTAAGAGTAGTGTTATTTGCAGAAATGTACTCTGTTGGTAACTGAGTACCGTTCTGCAAATAGTAAAACTGAGCTATGACAGCTCCAAATAAAGGATGCATCCAGTTGAGGAAGCATGCCAATGGCCAAATATAAGGCCACTGGCATTTTTATGTGTTGCAAAATAATAAAAAATACATTTGTTTTTCCCCCGATCTCCGATGTTTAAACATAGTACAGCGCCGCACAAACGTGTGGCACTCTAAAAAGCAGAAAAAAATAAAATAAAATCCAAAAATAGGCATTTTATTAAATATATCAATCTGCCATGCAGGTGAATGGCAGGCTGAAGACAACATGGCTACTGAGTAGTGGTTGCTAAGGGGGGAAGCTGGCAATCCTATGCAAATGAGTATAAGGATAGTGAATCTCAATTTTCCCTGCCATGTGAACCATGTCCCTAGAGTGTAAGAGTAGGATTAGGGGAGTAACAGAGTAGAAGATAGGTGACATCATGAGGGGGTATGTATCAAAGACTGAAAGCTTATTGGAGCAGAGTGGCATGTGTTTGCTGTGAGTTACTCAGGACTGGAAGACACGTGTCTACAGTTGTCTGAACTGAAACCCAGAAACCGAAGGTGTACGCCGTGGCTATCACTAAAGTTTCTTGCAAAGATGCTTACACTGTGTGCGCGCGTGTGCACGCCTGTAAACCCATCTAAGCCTGTGTGCACCCGTGTAAGCCTGTGTAAGGCTGTCTAAGTCTGTGTGCGCGCATGTGCACCCACCTAAGCCTGTGTAAGGCTGTGTGCGCGCGGGTGAACTCGTGTGCGTGTGTTTGCGCTTGTTTGCGCGGTGCTGCCCCCTGTGGAAACAGAAAGGGAAAAGGAAGGAAAAGAAGTAGTAGGAAGTTAACAAAGGAGAACTAGCAGAGCTGCCAGGTGAAATCAATCAGAATCAGCCAATTACACAGGCAGTACACTAGCCCAGCCCAGCTCAGCACTTAAAACTCTGCAAACAACATTCCCCCATGTTTTACTCAGAAACACTGCAACACTGCAGTATACAAAGAGAAGTGAAAACTTAAAAAGCTTAACTGAGACAAAAAAATGTTAGGGGCTGCCATTGCTATTATAAGGCAACATGTGCAAGATGCTGAGGGTGGTGCCATTGTGAATGCCGCTGAGCAACCCACAGTGAGGAGATGGAGAAGAGTGTACAGACCCAGGGTAACCTACCAGGGGCTACATGAGCTGGAGATTGTGGAGCGCTATAGAGTGGACAGAGACCTCCTGCAGCAAATTGTTGAGCTGTGCAGGCCACGCCTCACACACAGAACCAACAGAGGGGAACCCATCCCAGTGGAAACCAAGGTATGTGTTGGCCTAAGAATACTAGCAACAGGTACCGTCCAGAGACCAACTGGTGATATGATGGGGATTTCACAGGCACCAGCATCCAGGGCACTGCACCAGTTCCTGAATGCCATGCCAGCACATGTCGGTGAGCATGTATATTTCCCCAATTCCTGTGAGGTATTGGCCAACAATATGTGTCTCTTCCAGCAAATAGCGGAATACCCTGAGGTAGTGGGTGCAATTGACTGCACCACATACACATCAAAGCACCAGCCAGTGAGCGGGGTAGGGCCTACATCAACCGCAAGGGCTTCCACTCCATCAACTGCCAGGTCATGTGCGATGCCCAGGGCATAACACTGAATGTGTGTGCTGGCTGCCCTGGAAGCTACCACGATTCCCATATCTGGCATCTGACGCAGCTGTACCAGACATTTGCCAATGGGGACATCCCTGGTGGTAACCTAGTGGGGGATGCTGGATATGCACTGGAGCTGTGGCTGATGACATGCATCAGAAATGCACACACACCTGAACAAGAACTCTATAATGAGGCACACGCATAAACACGAAATGTAATCGAGCGTGTGTTTGGGATGCTCAAGTCATGGTTCTGGTGCCTGGACACATCTGGTGGAGCCTTGCAGTACTCACCAACTACATGTACCCAAATTGTCATGGTATGTGCCATGCTACACAATATGATCCTGCGAAAACAGCTGCAGCAGGAACAGCAGGGGGCAAGGCCAAACAGCCCCCCACCATTGCCAAGGTCTGCACAGGCACAGCGTGACTCAGAGGAGGAACAACCTGAGCCTGCCCCAGTAGGCAGAAGGAGGTGTGCCCAGTATGCCTTGGCCTTGGCAAAGAGGCAGTGCATAGCACATACACTGGCTCAGTAGGAACCCTGGAAATGATACCTCTCTCTGACTCTGACATAAAATAAAAGGGGTGCCTAACTTGACACTACCTGTTTCCAAACATGTATAGGGAGTGTAGTATGTGCCTCCAACATAGGCAGCCCTGCAGCACCATCTGAGGCATGATTGTCATGTTTTAAGCAATATAAAGCAGTGCTAAGCAGCATTTACCAATATTTAATATATGTAAACAAAATTGCCTGTGTTAACTAGCGCAATGTTGGGCAACATTGAGCAATGTTGGGCAAGGTCGGGCAAAGCCGTGCAAAGTTGAGCAAAGTCAGGTAAACATGCTCATATTTGCTGTACTGTTCCTTAAGCAGTCTGTTCTGCCCAGCATGAAAATAAAAAGCAGTAACAGGGCTTGAACCCAGGATACTGTACACTGTAGTCAAAGTACTGAACCACTAAGCCATGATATCATTTCAGTGGCACAGACACAGCAGGACAATTATGCAAACACAAAAAAATGCTGTATCATGCCCCTAAAGAGGCATATGGGTAACCTCCCCCGCAGGCCTATGCAGACAGAGAACATCAGGCCAGGTGGTGTGATGTGGGTTGTGTAGGCTATGAAGTCGGAATCTAATATAAATGACATTGGATGCTAGGATCTGTAGCACAGTAGTATGCCTCAAGCCAGTATGATAGGCAACAGTACAGACTGAAATGGTGTACTGTACATAGCAGTGCAGGCATAGCAAATGTGTATAAGTGTCAGGTGAAACCTTCATCCTATGTACACCCACAGTAACAATCAGGTGTGCCCCTGGGTAGAAATGTACAAAGAATAGCTGTCCCCCTTGTATGTAGAAATGTTGATAAGTCTACGCAAAGTGTCTCATGGAAGCCCTGCAGGCACAGCATGATCCCTGTTGATCTATGACACAAAGGTGAACCCTGCTGTAAAACTACAACTGGGCATGCCCACACACATTAATAAACGAAGCAAATGTCAGGCAACAACATACTGAAAGGTCATACTGGGCATGTTCACACACTTAAAGAAACACGCAAATGTCAGGCAGCAACATACTGAAAGGTCATACTGGGCATGCCCACACACAGGCTAAATACGGATGTGATAATAAGGGTTCTATGGACAAATGTGGATAGTCATCTCTACTTCCAGAAAAACATTCACAAAGTGGTCAGGAAATCATGCTATGTGTTCACACAAACTGCCAAGGTCTGTGCATGTAGGTCAAAGGAGGTTCCCACTACTCAGCAGTCATCAGACCCATCAGAGAGTACCACAACACACTTGTGATGAATCTGACTAGGCACGTTCAGCAGCCAGAAAGACCACTGAAGTACCTTAACAAGAGGATTACTGGCTTCAAATAGTTGCCCCATGCAACAAGACTGAATGTAACCCAATCTGTACTCTGTTGCATACTGTCTACTCAGGAGATCTTTGCCCAACAGATAAGTCCATGTCATGGCTACACTCAGATCTCTTCTGAGTTACAGCTCAATGGCACTAAATATACAGACCCAACTGATATTGCCAACATCCTGGCAGATAGGATCAGTGTTAACTTTATCCCCCTCTCACCCATGAAAGAGCACATCTCTATAATGGAAGACTGCAAAGTTGCTGTCATCACGCTGCACAGGTGAATAACACTCTCCAAAGCCAGTATCACAGCAGCCATGGGACCAGATAACTTCCCAGGTTGTGTAGTATCTACTTCTCTAAAGTAAACTTTAACATGGAAGGTCTGTGGCTACTGAAGTTTCCAGAGGACTGCAAACTAGGAGCCATAATTGTAAACACAAAATATGTGGACATCCTGCAAAAGAGCCTCACTGAGACAGATGGCTGTTGTCAAAGCCATGGGCTCTAGCTCAGTGCCAAAAGGTGCATTGTCATCCCCTTTGTTAAAAACTCTGTAGCCAAGAACTACAACACAGGTATTAGAATACTTCACACTGAAAGTGTGACAAGAGACCTTGGGTCACAGGTGGACAGTGGACACAACTGTGACAATCACATTCCCACAGTAGTCAGGAAACCCTCCTATGTGGCACACCTCATCACAAAATGTGCCTCATGCAGAATAGAAGAGGACATTTTCCCCTCTACTCATCACTCACTAGAACTATAATAGAGTACAATGCCACTTTTGCTATGTACCTCACAAGACAACCACAACAAATGGAAAGCCTGCAGCAATACCTCACAAAGAGCATTAGTGGTCTGAAATACATGCCATACACAGACCATCTCAAAATGCTCCATCCGTAATCCCTTGCATATCGCCTACTCAGAGGTGTTCACTGCCTAACATACAAAGCTATGTCAAACACAGAGCTGTTGGACATGCTCCAAGTAAAACACTCACAATCCCTCTGACCTTAGGACCCAAAACCATGAGTGAAATAAAAAAAGAAGGGGTTTACCCATTTACCTTATGGATACCCACACCTTCAGGTTAGTGGCACAGCATGAGGCCTTGGAGACCATGCAAGTGCAATTAACATTGGGAAAAGCAGCTCATCAGATTGTAGCCTGCTACAGATCACGTACTTTGTCTCAGGAACCTCACTCAGTATTCCTGGGAATAGTGGAAAATACAAAGGTCCTATCAAACACCATTATACGAGGAGATTACAACTACCCAAACATTGAGTGGGAGAATTACTCATGTACAACGTCCTTTGCCCAATGTTTCCTAGAGTTTAAAAACTCTAATGCCCTGGAACAGCTGGTCACCACACCCACTAGAGGTGACAACATACTGGACATGATCATCACCAACATGGGGTACCAGTGTTCCACAACAGAGATAAACCACTCACTGGTAATATCAGATCATAAAGTAGTCACACTGGACATCCACATCCCGCCACCCCCCACTCAGTCAATGAAACCACTGTGAAGACATATTCAAAAGCAAACTTCACACTTCCCAAGACCAAAGTGGAATGTTCCAAAGACCTCTTGCTACAGGATAATGGTATATAATCTGCCAAATCATTTACAAGTGCATCCTATGGGCATCTACAGGGATGCATGGAACGAGACATCACAAATAAAACCAAGATGCACTCCTCCAAAAATAAGACAACAATCAGGTGGTTGTTGCCCATAAATAAGCTAGACAACAGAAGGAGGAAACGAACACATGATAGAGCCAACTTCACTAAGGGAAAGGCATCACTGATCATTATTAGGAAGAAACAATGATCGCTCATAAAATAATCCAAGGACAGTTTCTAAAGACAAATAGCCAAGGAATGTAAGAATAACAACCACAAAGCCTTTGGTAGCTATACCATACATGTAGGTGTCAACTTCCAAATATGCTGTCAGCTACTGAAAAATGGAAAGAAATACACTAAACCAACTTTCATTGCCCACATCCAGGGGGACAAGCTCAGTGTAAACTCCCCCCATCACTGCCAAATGGGCCTGTGTCCATCACAGAAGGATGCAGAGCCCCAGATGTCATGGACATGCAGGTAAAGACAGCCCTCTCCAAAGCTAAGAACACAGCATCAATGGGACTGGATGGTGTCCCAGGCTGCATCTTACACTAGGTCCAAAAGGAACTATACCCTCACCTACATCCACTGTCCAGACTCAAGCATACCACAGGCTATGTACCCAAAGAATGGCATACACTAACAGTCATCCAGATCCACAAAGGGGGTGCCACAACAGAACCTGGAAATCATTGCCCTATATATCTACTCAGGCTGGTCTACAAAGCTATTGAGCAAATTGTCATGGAACCCATAAACAGAGATATTGGAGACCTCCAGACGCTGGACTCTACACAACTTCCCCTTGTTAAAGGCAGATCCAGGCTCCTAAACCTAGTTGACTTATTTCAAACAGTTACCAAGGACATAGATGGAGGTTAAAGTAGTCCACACTAAGGACTTTCTACACCATTCCCCACTCTTTCATCATGGACAAGCGTACCAGCTTGAACATCAACAGCTATGTCACAGGATGGGTGGCCAAGTGGCTCACAGATCAAACACACATGTTCAGAGTTGCAGGTGCTATGTCCGACTCTAAGCCAGTCACAAATGACATCCCACAGGTCTTGGTCCTGGGACCCCACCTGTTCAGTAGATACTGCTCAGAGGTACAGGCAAGCATGGGAGTTGTATGGCTGAACTGGTTTGCAGATGACTGCTAACTGTGGTCCATAATTGACTACGGCTGACACAGACATCCTCCAGAAGTGTCTTACAGAGACTGATACCTGCTGTCAAAACAATGCCCTCAAGCTGAATGTCAAAAAATGCATAGTCATCCCCTTTGGGTAAAACAATGTGCACACAAATTACCACATAGGTGGTAATTCAGTACGTATGGAGAAAGTCATTATGGCCCTTGGGACACAGGTAGATAGCAAACTCCCCTTTGATTGTCACATGGCCAAAGTGTTTAGACATTCCTTCTATGTAGCCCACCTAATGTAACCCACTTTGTATAGTCTGATGATGTCACCTTCCTACAAATATACATGTGGAAAGGAGAACTCACAGTAATGTGCATAGTGCGTCGTGTAAATGCGTACTCCTGTAATATCATAAAGTAGTTAGGTAGGGGTCTGAATCCTGCACTTGACAAGTGTGTGTTTGTGTGTGGTCTCCTTGGGAAGGAGCAACCTTTTTGTAGAGTAGTAAAACACCTTAAAAGTGGTATTCTCATCTTTGTCAAGTCTGATGATGTCACCATCCTACAAATATACCTGTGGAAAGGAAAGCTCACAGTGCTGTGCATAGTGTGTTGTGTAAATGCGTACTCCTGTAGTATTATAAAGTAGTTAAGTAGGGGTTTGAATCTTTCACTTGACAAGTGTGTGTGGTCTCCTTGGGAAGGAGCAACCTTTTTGGAGAGTAGTAAAACACCTTAAAAGTGGTATTCTAATCTTTGTCAAGTCTGATGATGTCACCATCCTACAAATATACCTGTGGCAAAAAGAACACACAGTGATGTCCATAGTGCATTGTGTAAATGCATACTCCAGTATTATCATAAAGTAATTAAGTAGGGGTTTGAATCCTGTACTTGACAAGTTTGTGTGTGGTCTCTTTGGGAAGAAGCAACCTTTTTGGAGAGTAGTAAAACACCTTAAAAGTGGTATTCTAATCTTTGTCAAGTCTGATGATGTCACCATCCTACAAATATACATGTGGAAAAGAGACTTCCCAGTGATGTGTATAACACGACATATTAATGTGTTCTCCTCTAGTATCATGAAGTAGTTAGGTAGGGGTTTGAATTCTGCCTTTGACAGCTGTGTGTGTGTGATTACCTTGGAGAAAAGCAACCTTTTTGTAGAGTAGTAGAACACCTTACAAGTGGTATACTTATCTTTGTCAAGTCTGATGATGTCACCATCCTACAAATATACCTGTGGAAAAGAGACTTCCCAGTAATGTGTATAGCACATTGTGTTAATGTGTATTCCTCTAGTATCATGAATTAGTTAAATAGGGTTTTGAATCCTGCACTTGGTGAGTGTGTGTGCTCTATGTGTGTGACACTGTTGGTCAGTGTGTTGTGGGTTTTGCTTTTACTACTGTATGACATATCATTATGCATTGCACATGTGAGGTAGCTGTGTGGCAAATACATATACGTACATGTTACCTCAGTTATTGCATATGTGGGACCCTGCTTTCTCCAAGAACACAGCTGTCAACTTTGCCAGACTGTGCTGCTGCTTCCCAGACCTTAGGTCACATTTGTATGCTTTTGACAAGGCCAACCACTGCAGTGATCCCTGGCCTAGGCCATCCGTGTCACACACACTCATTACGGTTTCTATTGAATTGTGTGAGTGAGGGTTTATGGCCGAGGTATATGTCAGATTGAATTGTGTGAGTGAGGGTTTATGGCCGAGGTATATGTCAGACCTGTTCAAACGCAGCAAAGTCTGTCAATGATGACTATTCATTATAGGTGTAGAACAACCTTTGTGGATATGCATGCAGACCCCTTTTTGCTTATGTGATCCACCGAGGGATTTCAAAATACTTTAGGAAATGTGATTATCAAAGGAGAGATGATGTAACACTAGGTTGCATGTACACATCGGTACCTGTTCATCATGTTTGTGGCTACTACCTATGTGGTACTGTGGGGATACTATGTTCCGTAAAGGTGGATGACTATGCTTAGTTTGGCTTATAGCTTTACAGCATGGGTTTGACAACAGGTATCTGTCTGTATGATACCCTTATGGAGGATGTGTGTGTCACCTGGAGAATGCATTATAGGCCACAGTATGCATTACCAGACGTGGACAGACATATCCCTACTGTGATTGCTTGTACCTGAGAGAGCTATATGCCAAACAGGAGTGGTCTCAGGAATGGGTGCAGGTGAATACCACTGGTTACTGGCATAGTATAGTACCTGAAGGATCCAAATGTTGCTGTGTGTCCTACGTCTGTGTGTCAGTTGTCAAGACATCATCTAATGATTGGTTATGGTCAGGCTATTGAAGTTATGTATACTACCAGAATGCAAAACAATGACAGATAGTAACAGTATCATCCACAGCACAGTGTCAAACCATGTCATACACACATGTGTAGTCAGGTTCCAAAATGTGTGTAGTACAATGCATAGTGGCCACCAATAGAAACTATGGAGTGTTAATGCGTAATACAGGGCATGTCAACCTGCCCATGTGTCCACTATGCACGTACATGCAGACAGTGCACCTCCACCATGTTCACAAATGTACACCTGCAAATCTGTGCTACACACATCCCACACATACTGTCCACTCTATAACACATGCTGCCAGTACTGCACACATCAGCCAACTGGCACGTGGGCGGACAATACACTATTGGAACTAACACTGGTGTAAACAACACTATAATGACAATCATAGCTTTAATGCATCATGCCTGCTCAGCTATGCCTTCAAGCATATCATTACACTCTACTGCTGACAACATGATAACATTGCTATACTGCTATAAAGTCACTCTGTGCATCAGCACCATGGTAGCCTGTTCCTGCATCAATGTTACAGATGACAGGAGGTGGCACAGGTTTCTTCATATGCACAGGGTGTGTTGTTGGTTTGCCAGAGGCCTACAATGAGCCATCCAATCGACATGTATGTGTGTGTGTGTGTGTGTGTGTGTGTGTGTGTGTGTGTGTGTGTGTGTGTGTGTGTGAGGGGCAAGAATACTGCTATGGGCCAATGTTGATGTAATGTGTGTGGGTATGTGTTAGCCTTAGGTGTCTGGATTATGTGCGTGTGTGTCTGCATGCACACAGTTCCACCATGTGGCTGCCATATATGGGTATTTGTGGGACAGCCACAGACTGTACCTGTGAGGCTTTACAGATCTCCTTCTCTGGCCATGGATACGGTCCCTGTGCCTGGCAGGGGTGCTACTGACACTATCATGTACTAAGCCAGACTGGGTACTATCCCCAGAGGTAGATGGATGTACACTGGACCCAGGTCCCTGCTGGGACTGTCCAGAGCCACGTGCACGTGGTCTTCCAGGATGTTCTATGGACAGCCAACCCCCAGCATTGCTGGGGGCTGGTACTGGCACTACGGGAGCGGCTGTGGCTTGAGGGACATCTGTGGCGACTGCCAGCTGCTGATGTTGCTGGCATACATCCATGTCAACGACTCAATCGTCCCGCACTGTCCTGACACATGGACATGACATTGCGGAGGACATCTAATGTCTCTCCCCAATGTCTATCAGTGACCTCAGTGTAATTATGGATGGCACCAGCTAGGTCATGGATACTGTTAATTACAGTGGTCTTATGTGCCCTCTGTGCCCTTAGTACCTGTCTGGTGTATCGTTCCATACGTGCCTGTGCCTCCATGACAACCTGGAACATGCATGAGGTTGTAAGACCTGTGACACGTCTGCCAGTGGCATGATGAGCAGCAGTGCTCCAACAAGAACCCCTGGACATCTGCCTATGTGGTACCCTTCCAGACATCTGGGTGTGGCTGCTGTGTCGGGATTCATGTGCCATGGATACCACACTGTCCTAGCCAATGCCGACTGTAAGCTGTCCCTCAGCTAAGGGCATTGGTGATGGATGTATTGGCAGTATGACTGTGTGCATGGATGGGGTAGACACTTGTGTACTGTTGATTGGTGGCCCAACGACAGACCCTGGCAAACATGTCTGTGCCTCAACACACCTATCATCATTATCACTATTTTGCTCAGTGACATCAGTTTCCGTGCTGCAGTGAACCAGCCCAAAGTCAGCACCTGTGAGAGGAAGACAGGAAACACACTTTACGACCTGTACATGATGTCGGCACACATGAACCCATGCACACATGCACACATGCACACATGAACACATGCACACATGAACACATGAGCACATGCACACATGAACACACGAACACATGCACACTTGCACACATGAACACATGCACACATGCACACATGAACACATGCACACATGAACACATGCACACATGCACACATGAACACATGCACACGAATGCACTCCTCACTAAAACAGACACACACACACACACACACACACACACACACACACACACACACACACACACACACACACACAGACACACACATACCACCAGCAATCCAGAACATACTCAATAGCGGGTGATGGTGGGGTACAAACAGTTATATCACATGTGTCAGCATGCAGGACATGTGTTGCTCAACAGAATGCAGTGCAGGTGTAGACAGCCCTTGCTAATAACAGTATACATGGCTTTGATGCATGTGTGTTGTTGTTCAGTGATTGGCCTCACCCTGGAATGCAATGTGTACATGGACACAACATTGCTATGTAAGTATTAAAAGCTCTGCAATGTCCTGTGTACCATCACTTACAGGTATACATACCATGGCTGGATGTGTATCTGTGTGTCACATAGATATCCATTTCTGATTAGAGAGTCTGCTTCTTTAGCAGATAAATGTGGACACAGGTTTAGCACATGCATGCTATGTATACACACAGGATCAGTGGTGCATGTTTACCTGATGGAATACGATTGCTCAACATAGCCATTTTACAGTGGTTATGTTGAGTGTAGGACATATTGTGGACATGCCAGTGCCATCCATGACATGGCATGCTACAACACAACTGCAACATTAAACATCACACATACACAGTGTGTGTCATGTGACACTGAGCTTATTGAAGGAAGGACACTGAGGAAACTCGGAGCTATAATATATAACATTAAGTATCCTGTTTTTTGTTTATTTTGTTCTTTATTTCTTTGTTATTTATAGCACTTTGTGTACTGTGTATTTTTCTACCTAGTTTCACTGTGTGTGAGGTATTAACTGGAAATTGTCCAATTTTATTAAGCATCTGTTGTGCTGTTTGTTTCTGATAACTTGTTGCAGTTAAACTCTTTTTACTAGAGGCTCCTTTAGCTGTTTAAAACTTTCATTTAAAGGCTCACTGCTGCTTTTCAGCTGTGAGAAACATTTCTGCAGTTTGTTCTTAGTAGTGGGGATATTTGTAGCATTTCCATATTCAGGCTTGTATTTGGGCCTAGTGTTTGTGGAGGCTGTGTGTCTGAGCACATATTCAGGGACATCTTGGTTTAGCCAAAGCCATCAGGCATTTCAGTGAGAGAATTGTTTGAGGTCATTGGCTGACTGAGGTCACCTGGACTACAGCTTAGACTAAACACCTCATTGGTTCTTTTGAGATTTCTTTCTTAAAAACTGTCTCAGGTTTCAACTTTCTGTTACCTAAGAAGTTCAGTTGTGAGTGTTCTGCCATTTCACACTGAGCGTATCGAAGGAAGGACACTGAGGAAACTCGGAGCTGTAATATATAACATCAAGTATCCTGGTTTTTGTTTATTTTGTTCTTTATTTCTTTGTTATTTATAGCACTTTGTGTACTGTGTATTTTTCTAGCTAGTTTCACTGTGTGTGAGGTATTAACTGGAAACTGTCCACTTTTATTAAGCATCTGTTGGGTTGTTTGTTTCTGATAACTTGTTGCAATTAAACTCTTTTTTTCTAGAGGCTCCTTTAGCTGTTTAAAACGTTCATTTAAAGGCTCACTGCTGCTTTTCAACTGTGAGAAACATTTCTGCAGTTTGTTTCCCACCCTCCCTTCCTGTTGGTATAGTGTTTTTATAGTTGGTGGCTTTGCAGTTGCCCGCCCCTAGTGTAAACTTGATCTGGGACCCTCCTCCCAGTCTAGTATCATTACCTAATTCTACCCAGTACAGGGAGAACATTTGAGAAGGCCAATCAGCTTAGAGTCTGCTACTCCTTTCTCTCTTTCATTTCTCTCTTTCCACTTAAAAAAAAAAAAAAAAACATTTTTATCTGCTTTCACTGCATTTGTGTTTCTTCCTACTTTATTTTGCTTTTGCGTCATCTTAAAAGTACTCACTTGTATTTATTACTGCTTGGTGTAACTCATTCCAAGCCTTTTAGTTTAAGCACTTGGGCTTCAGACCAGTTGTTTTACATTAAGAAGGTTTGTGGTCTGCACTGTAGTGGCAGAACAGGTAGCTTACATCCTTCTAAGTTGGGAACTGCTGATTGAGGGCTCAGTGTCTGTTATTCTAAAAGTGCATTAATTCTGGTTTAAGCACTTGGGCTTCAGGCCAGTTATTTTACATTAAGAGCGTTCGTGGTCTACACTCTTGTGGGAGGGGAGGCTGGACTCTGCCCTTCTGAGCTGGGAATGTCTGGTTAAAGGCTTATAGTGCCTGCATATTTGAACTGTTTCCTACTGAAATTGGTACACCTTGTTTGCTGTAGCATAGACTAGATCCAGGCCTGCTGAATCTAGCTTTGTTTGTATAACTTGAGCACTAATCCAGGCATTCTTTAAAGTATTCAATTGTATTTATTACTGCTTGGTAGCAACTTGATTAAAGTGTAGCTATCATTCTAAGTCTTTTGGATTAAGCACTTGGGCTTCAGACCAGTTGTTTTACATTAGGAAGGTTTGTGGCCTGCACTGTGGTGGCAGGACAGGTAGCTTACATCCTTCTAAGTTGGGAACTGCTGATTGAGGGCTCAGTGTCTGTTATTCTAAAAGTGCACTAGTTCTGGTTTAAGCACTTGGGCTTCAGGCCAGTTATTTTACATTAAGAAGGTTCGTGGTCTGCACTCTTGTGGGAGGAGAGGCTGGACTCTGCCCTTCTGAGCTGGGAATTTTTGGTTAAAGGCTTATAGTGCCTGCATATTTGAACTGCTTCTTACTGAAATTGGTACACCTTGTTTGCTGTAGCATAGAGAAGATGCAGGCCTGCTGAATCTAGTTTTGTTTGTATGCTTGTTGTTTGTTTGCTTGTTATTTCTCTGAAACACTAATTCCACCTAAAACGCGGCTTTTCAGTGCTTCTGTGGATCCCTAGTGATATCTGCATTGCTTACTGTAATTATTTCCTTGTTTCACTTGAAAGAAAGTTACTGTTTGTCATTTTTGCATTTAAGTTACCTGTAACACATTGCATTTAAGTTACCTGGCACTTGCTCACTAAGTCAGCACTAAAAAATTAAAAGCACTACACCCTCACAAACTCCCCTTGAGTACCTTGTTCCCCATTGGCCCTTTTTTCAATTATAAAGGAATTCCCAATACTATTCTAGCATGTCCAAAGGTCAGTTGTCAATCTACTCTCTGGTCCAGCTGGTGAATCTGGGAATCTTGAGGCAATGTTACAACTGCCTCTTGTACACAGACAACCCTCTCCTCCTCCCAACAATTTCCAACACATGTGAGAGATGCAACCATATAGCCAAACTGGAGGCTAAGCTCTCTCAACTCAGTACTGGCATAACCAGTCAGGAGGAGAAGGAAACCACACTCACTACAATTCCAGTCTCACATAGTCCTACCACGACGGCAAACCAAACACATAAACACACAAAAACATACTCTGAGGCTCTAAATAAAAATCTGCCTAAGCAGCAGAGACCTCCAAAGCAGACACCCAAGCAACCGCTACCCCAAAACAAAACACGTGCAACACATAGCTCACAAAGCCAGTGTGCCGAACAGTCACAGCCCTTAAGACTAAACAACACACCTGATAAACTTGTAATAGGTGACGCTATTGTCAGGCACACTGACGTCCCGCTCACCAGGCTGAACAAGGAGAAGGTCACGATGAGCTGCCTGTCGGGCGCTAGGATCCGCCACATAACACATGCACTCAGGTCACTCCAAGGCAAGTACAAATATGACTCAGTCATTGTCCATGCTGGTGTGAATGACCTGAGACGTACCTCCCTGGACTACATGAAAAGAGACATACAGGAGCTCTCTGAGCATGTAGCCCAGGCCGGTATGACCCTGACCTTGAGTAGCTTCTTACCCTCACCAAGAATGATGCAACAATATGAAGACAAGATGATCAATTTCAACAACTGGCTTAAGTATTGGTGTCATTCAAAGGGGATCCAATGCCTGTCAGCCTGGGATGACATGCTCGGCAAGCCACGATGCTTTGCTAGGGATGGTTTGCACCTGTCTCCCTTGGGCTTTCAGATATTGGCAAAGGCTCTTGCTACCCCCATAGTGCCTTTTTTAGGCAAGGCTCAAAAGACAAACCCACCTCCATAGGTATCACAAGGGATAAGAAACTAAGAGTAATGCTACTCAACGCCAGAAGTCTAAACCTCAAGATGCATGCACTCGAAACTCTCCTTAGCATGGAGAACATCGATATCTGTGCAGTAACAGAAACCTGGTTCAAGGCTCCCGAGAGCACCCCAGCACTAACAGGTTATACCTCATATCATGCTTTTCAGCCCCAAAACTTGGACCGAACCACAAAAGGAGGGGGAGTATCAATATTCGTCAAAGATACCCACACCTCCAGGTTGGTGGCACAGCACAAAGCATCAGAGACTATCCATGTGCAACTAACAGTGGGTAGAACTGCCTTCCAGTTTATAGCCTGCTACAGACCACCCTCCCAAACCCAGGAACCACACTCGGCCTTCCTGAGAATACTGGAAAATATGAAGGTCTCTCCAAACTCCATTATATTGGGCGACTTCAACTACCCAAACATAGACTGGGAGCATTACACTAGCTCCAACACCCTAGTCCAAAGGTTCCTAGAATTTATAAACTCAAATGCTATGGAACAACGTGTTACCACTCCCACAAGAGGGGAAAACATACTGGACCTGATCATCACCAACATGGGGACTCTATGCTCCAGACCAAAAGTGTATCCCTCACTGGTAAGATCAGACCATAAACTAATCTCACTGGATATTCACATCCCGACCCCACCCCCTGCCCTGAAAACCACAGTGAAAAACTTCTCTAAAGCAAATTTCACACTCCTCAAAACCGAGGTGGAATCCTTCAAAGCTCCCGGGCCTGTGGAAAATACGGCCCAGACCGCAGAATCCTTTATAAACGCATTCTATGAACACCTTCAGGAATGCATGGATCATGCAATCCCAAATAAAACCTAGACGCAATCCTCCAAAGGCAGACATCCTGTCTGGTGGACCCCAGCCATAAACATACTATACAATAGAAGGAGGAAGCTACTACATGATAGAGCAAAATCCCAAAAAGGGAAGGTATCTCTGATTAGTATTAGCAAAAAACTATGGGCACTCATAAAATCGTCTAAGGCCAGCTTCGAGAGAAAAATTGCACAGGACACTAAGGATAATCACAAGGCTCTCTTTAGTTATGTTAGGAACCTGGGTGGGAATTCCCAGATATGCTCAGAATTAGTCCAAAATGCCAAAAAATACACCGAACCCACAGACATTGCCAACATCCTAGCTGACAGGTTCAGCGCAACCCCCCCCTCCCCACCAAAAGGGCGAATATCTATCCCAGCAGAGTGCTGCCCCCCTGACATCTCAGATGCTCAGGTAAGAGCCGCCCTCTCCAAAGCAAAAAACACAGCATCAGTGGGACCAGACGGTGTCCCGGGCTGCGTCCTACATGAACTCCAAGAAGAGCTAAACCCAAACATAAAACTACTGTTCAATCTCAGCCTTACTAGAGGATATGTACCCAAAGAGTGGCTTACAGCAACAGTGATCCCTCTCCACAAAGGTGGTGCCTCAATGGATCCTGGAAACTATCGCCCCATAAGTCTGACTAGCTTGGTCTGCAAAGCTATGGAAAGGATCATCGTGGACCTCATAAATAAAGATATTGGGGACCTACAGACACTGGATCCTACCCAGTTCGGCATTGTTAAGGGCAGATCCTTCCTCTTAAACCTGGTGGATTTCTTTGAAACAGTCACCAAGGCCATTGATGAGGGGAAGGTGGTCCACACAGCCTACCTGGACCTCACAAAAGCCTTCGATACAATACCCCACTCAGACATTATAGATAAGCTCACCAGCTTAAATATAAACCCCTATGTCACTAGATGGGTTGCAAACTGGCTCAAGGACATAACCCACATGGTTAGAATTGCTGGAGCCATGTCAGACTCCAAACCAGTTACAAGTGGCATCCCACAAGGGTCAGTCCTGGGACCACTCTTGTACAGTATATATTTCTCGGAGGTACAGGCAAACACGGAAGGACTGTAGCTGACCAAGTTTGCAGATGACTGCAAACTGGGCGCCATAATCGACTCTCCAGCCAACACAAGCATCCTCCAAAAGGGCCTCATAGAAACAGACAACTGGTGCCAGAGCCATGGCCTCAAGCTAAATGCCAAAAAGTGTATAGTCATCCCCTTTGGCAAAAACAAAGTGCCCACAAATTACCACATAGGTGGTAATCCATTAAGTACAGAAGAAGTAATTAGGGACCTGGGGACCCAAGTTGATAGCAATCTCTCATTTGACAATCATGTGGCCAACGTGGTTAGAAAAACATTTTATATAGCCCACCTAATCATGAAGGGATTCACATCAAGATCAGGGGAGGTCATCGTGCCTCTTTACTCATCCCTCATCAGGCCCATAATTGAGTACAATGCCCCTTTTGGGATGTACCTTACCAGACACCTGCAGCAACTGGAAAGACCCCAAAAGTACCTCACCAAGAGGATCAAAGGGCTCAAACAGATGCCATATGCTGCCCGGTTAAAGAAACTCCAGCTCTACTCAGTGGCATACCGCCTGCTCAGAGGCGATCTGTGCCTGATGTATAAAGCCATGTCCAACCCAAAATTAATGGACATGCTGCACCTCAGAAAATCCAAATCTCATCGAGCTACGCGCTCGAGAGACTTGAACCTCAGCACTGAAATAAATAGGACATGCTGGAGGGACAGATTCATAACCCAGAGGCTCCCTTCACTCTGGAATAAAATCCCAGTCCAGGTTAGGCAGAGTCCCTCATTGACTCTCTTCAAGAGGAATCTTGATGAGTGGAAGGGAGATCATAGGTTTACCCCGGGTATCACTTTTGTGTCACTGTTAGACAGAGGCACAGTATACTAACCTCGCAAAAGGGCATAACAAAATTAATTTAAAATGGGTGGCAAAAGCCAAACACACTCTGGCTAGGCTTATAAATACCCTAGGGCAGATAGCCTAGTATGAACCTATGAACCTATGAACCTATACACGCAATAGCATTACAAGACATATATGTGTCACTTTGTACAAATGGTGATTGCTATGCATATTGTGTATCGGTGCATATGTTTGCACACACACAACATTGAGGTGCATAGCAGTTAATGCTATGTGTAGTACTGTGGTCACTGTAACTGGATGGGGTGTAGTACCATGAGCCATCATCATGCAGCATCATGTGGTCACTCAAGGCTACTAATGTGTGCCAGACCAGCACATACCATGTTGTACCAGAACTGCAGTACCATGGTTACATTCACCATTTCACAGCCAGTTGTTACATGGGTTTGTATGGTGCCCAATAGGGGGCATTGCCTAACATGAATGATTTATGTGTTGAAGAGTGTTGCACAGCCACATAAGAGGCATCTACCCCTCAGGTATACTATGTGTGCTGTGCGGATGACATTTGGGATACTGGAGTGTGACTTTACAGCGGGTGTCTGAATATGCCATGTGTAGCATGTGAACATGTACTGTGTATGACAAAGTTGTATATGTTGTGTGCATGTGTATCGCCTCTGCCTATTCAATGTCCACTACAGTGTTGCCACAATTGTGTGGGATGCTCTGTGTATTGTATGTGTTTTAGGCAGCTACCCACGTTACTGGGATGTGCATAGTCTCATAGCAAACATGCACAGCATGCATTATGCATAGGTGTGTTACGTGTACATGGCCTGCAGCTCACCTATGACATGCACATTTAATTAGCAATATTAAATGTAGAACACACTCAGCAGCATGGGTCTGCTGCCTTGCTGTCACACCAGAGGGACCTACAAGGATATGAGACAGTTTGTCAATGGCAACAACTGTGGCATTGCTACTGTGTGCTTGCAATCTTACAGTAGTACAACGGTTGACAGTCACAGGCCTACAGATTACATTCCTAATTATTAGTATTGCACAACACTAGGCACCACATCCTCTAACTACACAGTACACATCTCACATGAGCATGCTCTACCAATAGAGGTAACAGTAGTCTACAGCTATACTATGTGACCTGCATGCTCTGTGTCAACTTGCTGGGTGGCTCCGGCCTCCATGATTATACATGTTACTTGTTGTTGTTGTTGGCCAGGAGCCACCTGGCTCAGGAGCAGCTCCTCCACTCTGGTGAGGGGGGGGTGGATGGCTACCCCACCACCTGTGGCAAGCTGTTGTCTACGGATATCTGATGCACGCTGCCAGACATTTCTAATTAAATCACTGCAGTGATGGCGTGCCTGCTCATATGTCCGGTTATGCATGCCTATGTCATTTGCCCTACAGACAAGATCTTGCAACAGTGCAGTCTTCTCATGCTGGTCCTGGCTGGCTCTGGAGAACAGCAGGGCATAGTGCTGCACCAGGCTTGTCGTTATCTGTTCTTCCTCTGCCGGGCTGTAGGTGGGGTTACTATGGTGGGCCATTACCCTGGAAGACAATGAAACAATATGTGTGAGCAAGTCATGTGGCACACTTAACATTCTAAAGTACAGATATCAATTAACTGCCATATATAGCAACCTATTGGCTGTGAAAGGATACACACTTTCAATACCACATATCAGTGCTCAGCCCACAACTACCTGACAGTGCCTGGCACACTCTATATATCAAACCATGTTTTGCACAGCAACAAAGATAAACCAGTATGTAAGACTATACAACAGTACATGGCACACTGTATGCAACACAATGCACCACCTAGCCACAGGAGGTATATATCAAGCTAATGCATCAAGAAATATGTAATCCATTGCAATGATTGTAAAGTCCAGTTACAGTATTACCAGTATACCACAATAGTCGTTGATGGCAAACCCCTGCCTGACATATGTGCACATTCGTTAATATAGCTGGCATACTGCTGTACTAGACTATACATGTTGCTAGATACGCACTTATATCCTGTAACACACATATGACCGAGGCCATTGTACAGGCATACCCATACACACATCAGACATACATACCAGACACAAAGGTATGGCAACCCAGATGACCTTTACCTGTGTACCATACAGTACTGTGTGTCAGTAGTTACAAAGCCTTATGCCTGAGGTATGTAATCTGTGAGGACTACAGGGAACACACAAAACAGTGGTTCCAAGAAATGTGGACATACACCATACTATGCTGTTTAGGCATACAACTTCAGGTAGTACTACAGTTCATACAGGAGTTGGATTCACCAGCAGTAGCACTCAATAAGCATACATGTACTGCTTTAGCCTACAATGGGACACCCCAGTCGACACCAAGGGACTACGTCAGACCATATGGCATACTGCTTTTTCTGCCTAGCAATTGCATACACATCTTTTGCTGGGATCACAGCAAGGACACATAATACCATGACAGAAACAGTTTCCCACTAAGCTATCACACATATACAGAAATCTGACACATTCACTAACACATTCACCATCACACTCAGTCAACCTCACATAGCAATTATTGCAACAAGTACATGTGGGTGTGTATAGCTTCATAGGTAGGTAATAGGCTATTGGCCCTAGGGCCTATAAAAGTCTAGCCATATGCTACCCTGGCCTTTGACACACAGGTAATTATGCTTCACGTGGCCCTGTCAAGCAGAGACACAGAGGTGATTCCTGGGGTGTATTTCCTATCTCCCATACAATCATCAGGATTATTTATGATTACTGCTAATTAGGAGCTTTGTTTCCTATTGATACGTGGTTTGTTCCAGAGTATGGGATGTCTCTGAGATACAAATCTATCCCTCCAGCATGTGCTGTTTATTGAGGTAACAAGTTTTAGGTCCCTAGAGTGTGTAGCTCATAGGGATTGTGATCTGTTTATGTGGAGCATGTCCAACAGCTCTAGGTTTGACATAGCTTAGTATGTTAGGCAGAGGTCACCTCTGGGTAGGCGGTATGCGACACAGTCTAGCTGTGGGTTTGTGAGACGGTCTGCATAGGGCATCTGTTTGAGGCCAGTATTACTCTTTGTGAGGTATGTCTGTGTCATTTTCAGTTGCTGTAGATGTCTTGTGAGGTACATACCACATGGAGCATTGTACTCTATAATGGGCTTTATGTGTGATGCATAGAGGGGGAACAGTGATCTATATTTCCCTGGATGACACACGTTTTATGATGATGTGTGCCACGTAGACAGATGACATGACTAGTGTGGCACTGTGATTATCAAAGGGGAGACTACTGTCCACCTGTGTCCCATGGTCACTTATCACACCTTCGATGTTAAGTAGACTACCACCTATGTGGTAGTTAATGGGTACAGAGTTTTTGCAAGAAGGGATGCCAATGCAGTGTCAACATTGAGCTTGACTCCATGGCTTTGTCTGTTGCAGTAAATATGACCCTCTCTCTCTCTCTCTCTATATATATATATATATATATATATCTATATATATATCTATATATATATATATATATATATATATATATATATATATATATATATATATATATATATATATGTACATATACACACACACATACATATAAACATCCATTGGTGTACATATAGATATACATATAGCAGATATACAGTCCACTTTTCATGGTGGGGATATTAATTATGCGAAAGTTGTGAGGTATACAGTTATGTCATAATATTACACAGTGTTGTGCGGAATGCATTGAAGGTGTTCTCAGCCCATGTAGCTTTAGCAGACCTCACTGGCTGCAACACTGCAAACCTGACGAATCATACCCACAGTGTTTAACCACCACAAGTCATATACCAGCACTGTATGCTGTCTTGTTTGCCACACACTACAACCTACATAGAAATATGCACATAACAACCTTCAACAACATATATATGTCCACCCTTCACAAACAGTTGCAGTATGTCCCTTGCTCTATGCACATGTACAGATGCTAATATATATGACACAGACAGATCTCTCCATATGTGTGTGCCATACACACACAAGGTCCACACTGTTGTAAGTTTGTGTACCTCACAGCTGACCTGTTAGCCCTTGCTGCAACATGAACAGGTGTCACATTAGGGTTGCCAACTGTCCAGAATTCGTCCAGACTGCCCAGAAATAATGGACACTGTCCGGAATATTGAGATTGCCTTTTCTTGTCCAGAAAAAAATGAAATCTTTTCTTTCAATTAAAAAAAAAAGTATTTTTTTTTTTTTTTTTTTAATGGTTCTTCTTTAAGAACACCCTTTGTGTCTGGTCATTGTCCCACAGACACAGAAGCCGAGATTCTCATTTATGTGACGTCTTCATCTTCCGTGCAGTGGTTGGAATTTGAATTCCAGTCTCCACTTTCTTGAAGATGTTTGGACTGCAGCGGACCAACATGAACTGTCAGACAAATGAGAGAGGTAGGACTGTGTGTGTGTATGTATGTGTACAATGAAGCCTGAGAAAAGGTGACTGCATTTGGGACTGGTACCTTCTTCAACAACTTCTTCTGGTTAAGACCAATGAAGGACCCCAAATGTTAAGACAGGCCCTCTTCACTACCATGAAGCTGAATGTTGATGGAAATCTGAAAAAAATATACTCGCCGCTGTTATCAGTGATCTGAGACCCCTAGAGATGTTAATTTGATGAGTCAGAGTGATGGGTGTATTTGTATTGTGTAAATGTATTTATATGCCTCACATAAAGCCTGCATTGTTCTTGTGTATCACTCTTGGAGAAACTCTTTGGCCATTTTAGTGTACAAAAGCAGTAACAATTTACAAATTACAAACAACCCAAATCTGTCAAGGTCCAGGATGTAGTGTGCTAATGTTCTGTACAGGTTGAAAAGCATTAAGACTGGCAATATTTTAAATACACTTCCATGAAAATAACAATGCAGTACAAAATTCACTGTTACATATTAAAAACAGTTTGTGCAGGAGGTATACTCCCATACCTCTGTTACTTAAAAAATATGCTAACTCTGAGGTAAAAATTCCTTCTGCTCACACTTACAGTTTCAGAATTTCAAGAAAAGCACTTATTTCCATAGACTTGTAGTGCAAACCTGAAAATTTGTAGTGCCACACCTTTTTTCTGTTTGTGTAAGGAATATTGCACTATAAATTCATGTGTGATGCTCATGATTTGCATACTGCTAAAGAGATGCAGAGATAATTGAATGGTGTGTGCTTGCCTGTTAGTTTTATGCCCTATTCCAACTACATTTCAGATATGTCAGAAAATCAGTGCTGTTGGGTTTAAGCTTATATTTATGTATGCTATATTTAAATGTATAAAGATAATATTTTTCTTTTACTTTTGTTTTGTTTTAGATGGCACTTTAACACTTGTTTTTGTTTTGTGGTTAGCAGTTTTCAGGCTTGCATTAACATTCTAGTTGGCTTGCAGCAGACTGGTAGTAATTTTAAGATTCTGAAAATGTTTGTCAATTTTGAATTTATTTTATTGCCCCTATTGTTTTCACAGGTGCATATTCTGAAATATCTGTGGGTTTAAAAGATCACACAGTATGTGTTGGCAGGCAGATGTGTTAAACATCATTAACAGTAATGTTTTCTGAAATTTTTGCAGACTTTTCTTCATGCTTATCATGCCCGATGTCCCTTGGTTCGTTAGCTAACACTCTTCGTTTGTCTGGCATATAATGAAGCAACAGTTTATTTTTCTGGTTTAGGTTTCATTTCTGTCATTTACTGGATGAAGTGTGTGTTGTATGTGAGATAGAAAACAAAAAGCATTGTACGCAAGGAAATATCAAACTGGGTCTTTTCATACTATATGCACTGATATTCTGAAAGGTGTTTTAGAAAATAGCGCTTTGTCAACTTTTTTTGTTCATCAATACTGTTTAGGTCAAGATAAAGGGCAGATTATCAGCTTACCATTTTTTAATGTAAATAGACAATTTATTCTTCAAGGGCAGCAGGCACTGAATTTGTAATCGCACACTGAAATATAAAGTTGTTTGCTAGCAGTAACCTTTTCATTAGTTACAGATCTGTTTAATGTAGAATTATTCAGATGACTTTTACTTCTGCAGAGATTTTGCATATTGACTGATATTGGTGAATTGTAATGATAGAAGTTTGAGTAGTCTCTTATGGTTGAAATTTTCTGAATTAGGCAGTTTTTTCATTATTGGTTCATATGTTTTGTTTCATTGCTTAATGGAAAATGTTCAAAATTATAAATTTAAAACATGCTCTAACACATGGTGCTGTATTATTCAAGGGATATAATTTAATTATCATATATTATAATTTAATACAATTGGGCAGGTGAATCAAATAACTTTTGCATGGTCCTAAAAATGTGTGCAAGGGGCCTATGAAAACAGCCCAAAGGTAAACTTAACCCGCCACTGGCCACTGTGGCCAGATGCATTTTCTTTGAACGTTGGTTTCAGTGCTGTTTCAGTGAATGTAAGTTTCAAAGGAAGAGAAGTTTTAATGCCAAGTCTGTCTTCACTGTGAGACTGTATTGCTTTGCTGATGAAATATGTATGGTTTGTACTATAAAATTTGAAATAAAAGTTATAAATTAAATCCAAATATCTGTAATCATTGTAGAAGCAAAGCAGAAGACAGTATGCACACAGAGTTCTGAACAGTGTTTATGACAACTGGGGAGAAATACCCAAGTAAGGGGACAGTGAAATGGCTGCGTGGGGGTATCAAAATTAAATGCATTTTGCTTTCACGTACATGTCCAGAATTTTTTACATGGAAAGTTGGCAACCCTATGTCACAGTAATATTAAAGGGTGTATATATATATATATATATATATATATATATATATATATAGCTGCAAATGCTAGATTAGCATACTAGCATACTAGCCTGGTACAGCTGTTGCCAATGCTAAGCTACACATTAATATGACTGTCATGCATTTGTTACTCTGTCACATCCATGTTTATATAACCATATGCGCTACTCCCCCAAACAGACATTGTACACACTACTGTACAGAACGCAGATAACATGGATCAGATGGTTGACACTTAATGCTGAACTACATATGTCACAGTCATATCCCACTGCACACAGCTACACACTGATTTCTCCATGCCAGTAGTTATGAAGGGCATCTGTGCATAGATACATACAGCTGCCACATATGGATGATTCAAACTATGTAGAGTACTCTTCATAATCATCTACTACAAGCCAGTAAATACATAGCTGTTACATACCTTTCCTTTGTATGTGTTCGTATTTGTCAGTTCAGTGTGTTTTGTAATAACTTTTATTTTTTATATCTTATTTTTTTTCAAGATATATATTTTTTTCAATATAATTTTTTTTCAATATATTATTTATTTTCCAGTATAAGTTTTTTAATTTTTTTTCAATATATTTTTTCAGTATATTTTTTTCAATATATTATTTATTATTCAATATAATTTTTTCGTTTTTTTTTCAATACATTTGTTTTTCAATATAATTTTTTTTTTTTATCTTTTTTCTTTTGCTGCTGTTGTCTGCGTCTGTCTCTCTCTCTTTCTCTCTCCCTCCGTACTTGCAATGAAATTATTGCATGTGTGGACAGCAAGTACAGCCTGCTTTTATAGGTATCTGTACATGTGCATGTGATGGCCTCTGCACCAATTGGTAGCCACCATTTGGCAATTGCATGCAGCCTGCTGTGTGGTACTTGCAGTACTCACTGTCATAGCAACCCAATGCTATAAATTGCTAAATCAGGTAGGCGTAGCCCTTTCAGCTTTCAAAAGTGGGGACCATGCTTGTTTGCTGTGGACACCGTTGTGTAAGTCAGGAGGTTGGTATACTTCTTATAACTGATACTAGGGGTGTAGCCAGTGATTTGAATGTTGTACTCAGACCAGAATGTTACCACTTCCAGTACACAGTTGACAGTGTAGAATTGTACTCACCCCTACAAATGCTAACACAAGATACATGGGAGTATGCAGTTTCTTTTCTACTTATAAAGTTAGCTGCCATACATACGTAGTTATTAAGATGTTTTCATTTGGCACATGAACTGTTTGGGAACTGCTATACTGTGGATATTAATGTACTCACTTCTGCACAGTTTGTGCTTTTTCTTTTGTTGACATTATCACAGGATGCTCATGAAAACTGGACAATTCCAGTACTGAGTATGCCTACCTACATCCTTGCTGGACCTTGAACACACAGGTATTTTGTACATTTGAGTAGGGATTGTCCTGCTATGATACTGTGTGGGGGTTGTAAAGTGCTGCTGTAAAATTATTTACTGCTAGAATGTCTGGTTCTGTTATCACAGTCATGTAATGCAATTCCACAACAACTGCTGGTAAAGTTCCACAGAACAGGTTTTGTGTTATGGCATTCCTATCTTTCTTTTACATTCACTCATTGTGATGCATGATATATATATTTCAGCAACAACCTGCTGTATATCTACTGTGGCTTAGTGGTACTTCATGCAGTCTAGTGTGCCCAGGGTCTGGGGTTCGAAACTGACAGAGGTGTTTTATTTTGCTGCTGAGCAGAACAAGGGCCCTCACATGCAGGGTGATTAAGGCACTTTTAAGCAGTTGTAAGTGGGTTTGCGTGGGTTTGCACGAAGCTTAGCAATGCTTAGCTAAGCGCACACAAGTGCACTCTTACGCAAACCCGCTAACTACTGCTTAAAAGTGCTTACTCCCGCTAACGCCCGCGCTCATTTCTTTGAAAGAAAAGAAAATGGGGAGATAGGAAAGTGGTGAAAAAGGGGCACAAAGAGGGAAAGGCAGTAGGAAAAACAGCTCGGGATGTGCAGGATGGGTGTAGGGAAGGTCCATAGCTGCCCATTTCTTTAACAGCAACAGCTGTGCATATACTAGTAATTTGGAGGGAAATTTGAAACCTTCCACCCCTGAGAGAGGGGTGAGGACAACAAAGTATGTTGTACTGCAATTAAAGTTCAGTTTGTGTCCAGCGGACATGTGTGCAAAATGGGCAGCTATGTATGGGACGTAATTTTTTTGTGGGAGCAGATTGCCCTTTTTTTTTTTTTCATGTGAGAGTGGAATGTGTAGTAGGGGAAGTGGGTATATTTTGGGAGGTAGATTGGGGAGGTAAACAGACAAGACAAACAAGATGCATACAGGGGCAGAATATGACACATGGGGTGGGTGAACACCATTGATGGGGAAGGATGTTTGGAAATCACAAGCCCATGAGCCCACAGATGGCAACAGTGGAACTGAGATCCCCACCCATGGGCAGTCACCACTGCACCTTCACAGCCCGGAGGGTGGCTGTGCTGGGGGCTGCATAGGAGGGGCAGGCTCACCCGTGAGTCACGCCACTCTTGCCTCAAGCTGGCTTAGAGGATCAGCGACTGAACGCTCGATCTCCCTATGCACCACAGCCTGGACCATTCGGAGGGTGATAGGTGCTCCTCCGGCCACGCTTGCAGGGGGGATGAGCCCCATCCCCTGCAGCGCTTCCACCTGAGGGTGGCACAGGGCCAATTGAGGAGGAGGTCCCAGGCTGGGCACCGGACCTGTTGGTGCCAGGTGCCATCGGCAGCTGAGGTGGGACAGGTGGGTCCGCTGGGACCGGCCTTCCCATACATTCTATGCTTAGGTGGATTTAATGACAATATGGGTTGGTAACAGCCAACAGCATTCCAAATGAGCTGTAACAGCATGCAGTAATATTCCCATTAACCCAACACACCAGAGTTCCAACAGTTGAACAGCAAGCATAACACATGCATATATAGAAAAACAGTGGACATTCCAACAGCATGCAGGATTGATTGGTGGCAACAGGCCACCAAGATTGTGGTGTTTGAACAGGGCACATCCATCAAAGTAAATGCAGATATTTATAAATCAATAGGACATATGTCCCAACAAATGTTTTGAGATTACACATACCCATTGAGGTGTGGAATTGCATTGTTTATGCACATACAGTAGGGTGTAAAAAGATACCTCCATTAACAACTTATATGTACTAATAGTTTACACTACATTCCTACTGACTGCAGGTATATATCCCCTACATGTATTATTACACTAGGCAATGTCCATTAAGTTGAGAAATGGGTTTTGCTAGTTGCCTATATACCTGACCTGTATCTGACATACAAACTGTCCAGGATGCAGATGTTACTGCTACGTATTTATATATTGTATTTATATTTATATGTCTACATATCTGGATGTGTTCAGGTGACATTATCAGTTATATTTTAACAGCCCTCTACATTTCTAGCAGCACACTGACATTTCTGGTGAACATAATAACAAGCTACTCATGTGCCAGATTTACCTATACATGCCAGCCATGAAACAACAGTTGAGGACTGTATATATGCTTAATAGATACTGGCACTCCCTTCATCCACTTTCTATGGGTCTACCCAAGTGTGGGCTGACAGCGCTTAATACAACACTACTATTTCTATACTGCAAGAGTACAACAACATTTCGATGAAAGTGACATGGACACACTACAGGAGTTATACCTTTATTAATTACATTACTCACTTTTCTAGTGGCTCTCTCATTTATTTGATATTACAGTGCATGCAGACGACTTATTCAAGTTGTATTATACCTTAATTTATGCTTTACGACACTCTTTTTCAGGCTCTCTCACTTATTTTATATAAAAATACATGCAGAGAAATAATTCAGGACTTATTATACCTTTATTAATGGGTTACAACACTCTTTTTCAGTCTCTCTCACTTAATTTACATAACAGTACATGCAGAGAGGTTATTCAAGCCTTATTATACCTTTATTATTAGGCTACAACACTTTTTGTCAGGCTCTCTCACTTATTTTATATAACAATATACGCAGAATAATTACTAACCTGCCTGATGGCGCAGTCTTAGCAGCCTATCTGCATAGGCTTGCTGATTCACAGCACGGATACCTGCAGCTGTGAAGTAAATGAAGTGATAGTGAGAGATATACCTATCCATACGATCGACTACACTAGCAATTTTTACATACTTCATTCCATGGCTACCTACACAGTAGTGGGGCATTTTCCATCCCACGGGCCTCCTGTATCCATTGGTTCAGTTGGTCCTGCTTGCATCTCTTCAGTTCTGCATCGTGGTGTCTGACCTGCTCACCAGTACGAGGAATGCCTGTGGCACTGGTGAGTTCATGTGCAAGACGCTTCCAGGCTTCTGCTTTGTATTCCATGTCCTGGAACTGGCCTTGCAGGAGTCTGGCATCATGATGATGGACGAAGAGCCAAACCATCACTTTTGACTCCTCAATGCCTCACCGTTGCACTCAAAAGTGAGAGCCCTCTCCAACACCAGCCATTGCTGCCTGCAGATGGGAGCTACAACCAGTTATGGCAAGTTTTCCTGTCTATGGAGCTTAAATATGCCTCATTTCCCGCACTTATTTGTGATTGGCCGGATTTGAAAATTCTCAGCTGAGTGCACACCTGCTTAGCACTGGGTAAACTTTGATTAATATGTATATGTGTGTTGACAGTCCATGAACATCAAATGCTGTCATGGCTTAGTGGTTCAGTACTATGATTATGGTGCACACTATCCTGGGTTCGAGGCCTGTCATTGCTTTTTATTTTACTACTGGCCTGACTGGCTAGGAGGTGTGGCTGTGTTTATCTGACTTTGCTAAACTTTGCCCAACGTTGCTCTACGTTTACCGACATTGCCCAACATTGCGCTAGTTAGCGTGGTGCGCAGCTTCGCGCAAAGGTATTTTGTTTGCACTAGTTGGCGCGATGCGCAGCTCCACGCAAAGCTATTGCGCTAGTTATAGCACTGCTTAGCTATGAGCAATTATACTTAAATATGCTTAATACTGGTAAACTTTGCTTAGCAGTGCTTCACACTGCTTAAGATACATTACTTATGAATTTATCAGTATGCATGACCATTTCACCTTTACATATATATATATATATATATATATATATATATATATATATATATAAAATATCGTTCACTACTACATAGGCCATTTCAATGCGTTTTACTAATATTTAAAAGGTAAATGTCAGGAATTATTTTTATGCACAGATTTACTATAGAAAATGGGAAGGGGAGTAGTGGGACTCGAACCGGGAATGTCTCCTCTTTGTGCGAAGGCTCTACCACTACACTGTTGCTATTTGGCTTAATTTGCATATAAGTAGTTTATTATCCTCTTCGATGTCTGAACTGCTAACTGTAGCTAAGCAATGGGCAAACCCGCGCACACACGTGCAAATACGGGCAGCTATATCGGGAATGAGAAAAAAAAAAGTTTTACATTTTATTATATATTTGTACAAGGGTTTGGAATGTGGGGGAGTGTAGTGATGGGGATATACACATTTGAGCAGACTCACTCATGTCAGTTGACATTTGCAGATTGAGGGACTTGCAGGGGCATGGATATTTGGACTGCTCGGCAGTCTGACACACCCCCTGCACTCATGCACACTCCGTGTTAGCGTTAGAGTTGAGTCAGCACACCCTCATGCATATGCATGATGCACTGACGTCATACTCTTAGACTGCAGTCTCTGAGTAAGACTTAATTAGTCTTACACGGAGGATTAGTGAATCCCGACCAATGTTTGTTTCAGTGAGCCTGCATTTCTTCCTACATAGAAGGTTCTGCAGTTATAAATTCTAAGGTAAATATTATCTTTGCTAGATTTATACATCTTATGAATTCATCTGGTGCCTGCTTCCCCCTCCCACATTTTTCTATATTGAGCAGATTTATATCTGTAGATCTGTTCATTTGCTATTTCCCTATCACATACTGCTTTGATACTGTCAAAAGGAGTACCTTCCTTGTACTACATTCACAGAATGTTAAACTGGAATAAATCTTTCTTTTATATCATGTAATGCATTTAATTGAGTAATACATCAACAATATGACTGATTTCCCAAACACAGTTTGTATTTCTAAGTGAGTAATAGGATAATTATTCTTCCCTTCATGAATGCATACTACTTTACCTGCTGTATTAGGCAGATTTTTTTTTGTTACGTACCTATTTAATATCTGTTTTAGCATGGCTGTATTGTTTGAAGAAAGCAGTCCTCACAGCTCTCTGCCACAAACTAAGACTTCACAGTTAATTAACTTTTCTGTAGTACAATAACAGAACACATCCTCAGTCATTGCAGCAGATAGTTTATCTTTCTGCATAGGTGTAATACAAGCACCATGTTTTTTTGAAGGTTATTATTCTCTCAGGTATAACTATGTTACTATCACTACAACAAAATCTAGCTTGGTGACCCCCTTTCTATATTCTACACCTGATACATGTTGTTTTTTGCCATCAGCTGTCACCTGTTTTATTACATTTCTATAATCCTCAACTCTATATCCAGCTTCATGGCATAATGACATTTAGTATATCAACAATTTTTAGAGCCCTTAGAGTTAGTTTCATATGCCTACTTTTTTAATGTAATGTTTTTACCTTTATGCTTCACTGGAAATAAAGTGCAGTGAACTTGCTGTTCTGTATAAGACATATAGGCACAGTAATTGTTTATAGTTGCTATGTGCTTTGTGCTGTCAGTTGTTCAGTCTTTTAAAGGGAAACTATATCTACCAGTTTAAAGAGCTGTTATGCGCAAAGTAATGGAGATATCAGTCACTCTGGCTGATTTCTGAATTTCAGATTACCTATTTTCTTACTCGGCATCCATATTATTTATAGACGACATCTTCTGGTTATTTTATTTTACTTTATTTTATTTTATTCTTATTTGTATTTGTTTTCCAACATAGAGCACTGATCTCCATAGATCTTTTCTGCACATAGCCCAGGAATTGTGTCTGGTTAGGTGATTTGCTCAGAATCACATCGTTAGGCAATGGAGGCAGAGGGAATCATGCCTTGCACATTTGCTGTTGTGGAAAAAAAGGCAGAACAGACTATACATCCCTATCCCTAGCAATTGTTTCCCACTCCTTCTTTGTGATGTCCAGGATTTCCCAGGCAAAGTGAAAGACATGATAGTTTTTACATATTCTGGGTTTTTCTCTGAATATCTTCCCAGTGGGCTGTTCCTGGTGCAAATCCTGTAGTAGGCGCCTAGGGCCATCCAAAGTCTCAACTACCTCATTTAACTCCTCTTAATATAAAACTGAAGGTATGTACTGTGAAATCCTTCTAAACTCCCAAGAAAGGAACATTCAAAGTCTGTATTTTATAATTATCCTCACCCACGTTAAGCAAAATGAATGAATCTGTGAGTTGAAATCTCACTTTACATCTATCACATGAAGAAGCCACTAACACTTCAGACTAGAAGTGTTTCTTAAGCTACAGATGTATGTAGCCTGCCATAATAATTGTATGCATACAATTTACTTTGCTGATTACAAGTTATCACATTTAATGATGGAGCTATTATACACAAGAGATAAATGTTAACAAATTCAAGCATTATCACTTGCTTTTAAAGCTATTCAGTCCTACTGCTACTGTCAAACTAAAGAGAAGGAGGTGGGAGTGGCCCTTGTTTCAAAAGTTATGGAAGCAGTTTTAAGTTAAAAATGACAGTTGATGATGTTTCACTATTAACATATTTGCCACCACAAAATGCTGACAGATGGTTCCCTGAACTGTTCTCCATAAAGTGCCTGTGTAAACTCCAGTCTAGTTGATAGTCCATGTTTTTTCTGAATTGCACAATCTTAGAGTTTAATCATACATGCTGCACCCCACAATCTAAGAAAAAGACAGTCTAGTAAAATAACAGCAAATAAATATTGAGGTGCTAGACAGCATGAGATCATTTAGTTAGGAACTAAAAGGGAGGATTCTAATCAAGAACCCTAAACTATTCTTTTTTCAAGATTTTCTTAACTCTTCAATGTATTTCCAGATTACCTGCTCATGCTTTACCTACAAACAATAACAATACTGAGATTGCCAGTTTCCAGTCAAGGTACACAAAGGATTGTTTTTTTTTCCTTCTTCCTAAAGGAGACTCTGACTGTAGTGATTATCCTATGGTAGTCAGTTGAAGATCATAGAAACATGAAGACTTTCATTAACTGTTGCAGAGACATTATTCTAAAAAAGAACACAAGCTAGTAACAATGGATACACCTTTCTTGTTAATGTAACAAAAATGCATTGAAAAACATCTTGTACAAGTCTGACTTTTAGTAATATCCACCCTAATTCTTTCCCATTTTTATCAAATTTACATAAAATATTTTATGCGTTTAGTTGTTGGAATGTTGATTGTGTTATGAAAGATATTTATCTTGAAAGGTACTCTGCACTCCTACCATTTCAGTCCAGTTTCTAGATTTTTAACTGTGCTTGAATCAGAAACGGAATTCAGCTTATGTGATTATGTATGAGTGCACAGTACTAGCACTACTTTTTCATTTCAGAATTTAAACCTGTTACTTATAGTTTTAACAAAATAATAAAATTGATTGAATAATGGGTGGAGGAATAAAGGGGATGAATATATCGGTAAAGGGTAGGCTTCTGATAAATATAAAGGAAGCTTTTACAATTTACAATAAACTGGCGGTGTTGCAAGATAAGAATTATGAAGTTGGCTGAAAGGCTAAGAGACATTAAATGTCAGTTTCAAGATTTGCTTTGGTAGGAATAACAATTGCATACAAGAAAAGAGATTACATTGTTGTAGTTTATCACTATAAGTTTATCTTCTTTTTTATAATTTCCTGTTACAATGCTATAGCTTCCAAGGCAGTAATCAAAGGAAAAGCAATGTCATTCAAACACAAAATGCCTTCTGCAAATGGACATGACATTGAAAAAGGAAACTGGCAGTCTAAAAGCAATTTAGAGAGAAGAGGACTCAAAAAACATAAATTGTGGCCCACAGATTTAGTACTGGTGGAACTTAATGTGGTCTAATACAGTGTGGGACAGGAAAGTGGTGAATCTGAATCCAATAGTACAAAAGCCACAATATGTAATGCTGCAAAAATGTGGCTCACCTGCAGTAAAGGTGAAATCCTTAACAGCAATAGTAAGATACAGTGAAGATACCTGCCAAAGTTAGAAGTAGATGTAACATGTCACCTGGAATTTCAGTTTTCCAAGCACATACTGAAACCACTTAACAATCTCCTTGAGTACATAAATGATTGCTCCAAATGTACTCAAAGAAGAAGGGGTTTTGCTCAAAAATACCCTCTCCTGGTATTTACATGGATATTCTTACTAACAATCAGATTTCTGCATTGCCTTGACCCTTATTTTATTATTTTTGCTCCTAGATTACTGTAATTTGGAAAAAGAAAACATTTTCACTTTCTGTGAGATACCATTGAATAAAACAAGTAAGGAAATGCATTGGTACAGTATGCAGCTTCAAGTATCTCAGCTTGTGCAAAAACAAAAAATAAAAAATAAATAAATAAATCATTGATTTGCCACCTGTCTGCTTTACCCAAGTGTGTAAACCTTAACCCAGACCCTGCTCCTAACTTCAGCCTAACACATTTTCTTACCAAAAACACTTTCCATAAGATTATTACTAAACAAGACAGGTAAAGACAAACCCTAGAATTCAGTAAACTTCTGTGCAGGAATAGCTTATTCCTGGACGGAAGGGACTGTTCCTGTGCAGCACGGCAGCACGCCATGCATATTCATGAAGGCCTGCTGCCATGCTGCAAAATGGACATGGTTCTGTGTATGAGTGAAAGGGCGTGTCTGAGAGCAGTGCTCTCACAATACAACACCCCCCCTGCACACTAGAATTGCCATACAGCAATTTAAAATGAGAAAGACTGCTTGTAAAACCCCCAACCCATCAGGGTAAGAAATCTGGACAAGCCATAAGGGACAATCATCCCTACAAAGCATAAAATTGATAGAATAACAGGTTTAGCATAAGCATGAATTCTCAGCAGGGTATGAAACACATAGTGCACACCTCCCAACCTGTCATAGTACGGAATCTGGACAAAGCCATAAAGTTGATATAATAACTGGTTCAGCATTAGCATGGATATTCTGAAGGGTATGAAGTAAAAAACCTAACAAATATTTTTTTTTCCACATATGCAATAAAGTTAAATGTAGCTGTGTGGGTGTGCCCGTTGCTTAGCCCAGCTGAAATGGCAGGATAAGTTAAAAAGTAATAGACATCCAGCATAAGCATAAGTGCAACAGTGTAGTGGGTAGAGCGTACATGTTGCATGTAGTCATTCATGGTTTGAGCCTCACCAAAACCATTTCCATTTTCTAAGTGTAAACATTACAATTTTAATTTAATTTCATATTTATGTAGGAAGTAACTTATTTTTCTCAACCAGAGTAGTGTATTAGGCCCAGATGTGAGGAGTCAGTGTAATAAAGTAGGGAAAACCCCATATAAACACAAGTGCCCTATGCAGTATAGTCATACAAGAATAAATAAATTACAGCACATTGAGGGATGTCAGGGAAGGTAAATAAATCTATATTATGTAATGAATGATGAATCAATCCCATACAGGTGGTCGTCCAATCTAATAAAACATAAGCAATGCTAAGCATTGCACAGCTATGCTGACCGGGTGTAAGCATTGCGTACATATGAATACTAAGCAATGAATAGCCCAGCTAAGTGGATTTGCCCACTGGTAAGCAATGTTGAACCTGCCCCTTTAAGCACTGCCAACCTTAGCTAGGCAGGTTTGCCCATAGTTTCGCTTACCTCAGGATTTTCAAAAACATCCAATCTTGCAAAGGGTGGGAAATTGGCCGTATTTAAACCCCGCAGGTAGGAATACAGCTCATAACAGGTTGTAGCTCTCCACTGAAGGCAGTATGGCAGGTGTTGGAGAGGGCATGCACTTTTGGGTGCAGCGCTGGGGCATACAAGAGTCCAAGGTCATGGTAGGACTCCTGGTAAAAAAAAACATGACGTGAGACTGCTGCAGCACCAGTACCAGGGCTCCCAATATAAAGCAGAAGCCTGGGAAAGACTCACCCAGGATCTCTCCAGTGCCACTGGTATCCCGAGGACTGGTGAACAGGTCCAGCACCACTATTTCAACCTGAAAGGGGGTAAGAGGGAGCTTTTGGACAGTGGGTCCAAGAAGCAAGAGAGAGGGGAGATGTCCCAGAAGTGTGTAAGTATTCATAGCAGTGTTTACCAAAATCCATCCTGTGTATGTGATGGATAGGTATGCATAAATGTTTCTCTATTTTCATTACAGCTGCAGCTCAGTGGGCTGTGAACCATGAAGCCCATGCCAGGAGGTTGCAAAGGCTGTGTCGTGAGGCTGGTGAGTAACAATCCTGCTTGTAGTAGCCATACCAAATAAATATAAAGGAGTAACATTTCACCTGGCTGTATACAAAATGTGTATAGTTTGTACTGAATAAACCATACAATATGACAGTAATAGTCCCATATAGGTCATATTTAAATAAAAGTGTAACTGCCGGGCAATAAAGTTCTAAATCTTGGACTGGTTGTGTTTACTCTGGTATTGTATGGCCTGACATGTTGCATTCACCAAGATCTGATATCTGAATATTAATGTTTTATTAACCACTGTTTCTCACACTGTGCTATATAAAATATGTCTAGAATGTGTGTATAAAAATGTTGTAATTACAAGGTCAGATTGTATAACCAAGAGAAACTTAGACAGAAAACACTGAAGGAAGAGACAGCAGTTTCTAAATAGCTCACTGTGATGAAACACAAATTGTTGCATTTTTAGCAGACATGCCCATGGTTCAAATCCTGGGAGTGGTAGTAAGCTGTATACATACTTTTAACTAGGACTTTTGGAATATGTGTAGAAACAGTCAGGTAGTGTTAACAAACATTTTCCCCACAGGTCTTCGAGGTAAGAGAAGTAGAAGGTAGCTATAAGATGGCTGAATTATACACTGTGTACAAACATACCACTGGCCAAACCAAGGCCATAGGGTATTGTAATAATACCTGCAGATTAATAATTAGAACAATGATCATTAAAGCTGTGAGTACTGCAAGGATATACAAGTTGTTAATTGACATCTCTCTCCCCCTCTGACCATATATGCAACAATAATCTAACCATACAAATCAATGAGTAAGATTTACACCAAACCTACTGTTGGTACATACGTCCTATTGTTCAACAAATTTTGAAATGTGTTAATGTTCCATGCTGAAATACTATCATTGGTGCCCTGTTGCTATCAATGTAACCTGCATGCCATTGTAATGGCCACTGTGGTTCCATATATGCATGTGTTCTGTTTGCTATGCAACTGTTCCAAATCTGTTGTTTTGGGTTAATGGGAATATCTATGCATGCTGTTTTAACTAATCCAGGATTGTATTGACTATTACTAACCCACATATGTTCTAAACCTGCAACACCATAGCACATTTGGGAAGGCCAGTCTCAGCAGACCCACCTCTCCCACCTTATCTGGCTGTGGCACTGGGCACCAGCACATCTGGGACCCACCCCATGACCTTCTCATCTGCTGGTCCTGCATCACCTTCGGGTAAAACCACCTCAAGGGATGGGTCTCGTCCCCTGGGAGTGGGTGCGGACAGGATACCATCACCCAAAGCCAGGTTCAGGAATTGGTGCGTAGCGAGCTCCGAAATTAGTTTGGAGATCTGCTATGCCAGCTTGAGGGCCACGTGGTGCAAATAGAAGGTCAGCCTGTTCCTCCTGCTCAGCCCCCAGCACAGCCACCTTTGGGGCTGTGAAGGTGCAGTGGTGACTGCCCATGGGTAGGGATCTCAGTCCCACTGTTTCCATTTGGAGGCTCATGGTCTTCTGATTTCCAAACACCCCTCCCCGTCCAAGGTGTTTACCCCCCACATGTGTCATATACCACCCCTGTATGCTGTCTTGTCTGTCTTGTCTTTCTTTCTACCCAACTTACCTCCCCAAATATACCTACTATCCTTCCCCAACATCCCATGCTCACCTTAAAAAAAAAATGGCGCCCCATATATAGCTGTCCATTTTGCACACATGTCCACTGGACACATGTAATCTGGTATAATTGGCTTCACAACACATTATTGTTGTCCTCAACCCTCTCTCAGGGGCTTGAGTGTCCAAATATACTTCCAAATTCAGTATATATGCACAGCTGTTGATGTAGAAGAAATGGACAGTTATGGACCTTCCCTACACCCGTATTACACATCCCTAGCTACTTTCCCTATTGTTTTTCCCTCTGCATGCCCCCTTTATCATCACTTAACTATCACCCCTTTTTTCTTTTCATTTAAATAAATTAGCATGGGGTAAGTGGGAGTAAGCACTTTTAAAAAGTAGTAAGTGGGTGTAAGCCTGTTTGTGTGGTGCTAAGCAATGCCCACACAGATTAAGCACTTTTAAGGCTGTCTGTCAGCATATTTAACCAGAAATTAGCATTGCTTACTGCCGTGCAAACCCATGCAAACCCGCTTACAACTGCTTAAAAGTTGTATAAATAAATTAGCATGGGGTAAGTGGGAGTAAGCACTTTTAAAAAGTAGTAAGTGGGTGTAAGCCTGTTTGTGCAGTGTAAGCAATGCCCACACAGATTAAGCACTTTTAAGGCTGTCTGTCAGCATATTTAACCAGAAATTAGCATTGCTTATTGCCGTGCAAACCCACGCAAACCCGCTTACAACTGCTTAAAAGTGCCTTAATCACTCTGTATCCAACAGCCCTTGTTCTGCCCAGCAACAAAATAATCAGCCTTTGGAATTCTTGAACCCAGGACCCTGACCACCATAGCAACTTACCACTAAGCCATCTGACATTACATTTACGTTTTTTGTAGTGGGGCAAGGCCCCCTGCACCCCGTCACCCCCTACTTTATTATTCTCACTACGAGGTCGCACTACAGTGGGGAAAAGGGAATTTTCCCTTATCCCCACTGTAGTGCGATCTCAGTAACAGGCATACTTATGCGAAAGTGCTTCTTCGGTGAAAAGCACTTTCGCGCAAGTATGCCTGGCCGAATCTGTTTCGGTGATGTTGCCGTTCGGGGATCCATACGGATCCCATATATATAATAGATATATGTATATATATATATATATATATATATATATATATATATATATATATTATATATATATGGGATCCGTATGGATCCCTAACGGCAACATTATATATATATATATATATATATATATATATATATATATTATATATATATGTGATCCGTATGGATCCCCGAACTATATATATATATATATATATATATATATATATATATATATATATATATATTATATTATATGACCGAAGTTCTGTAAACTCCAAATTCATAAGCCCGAAACCAGAATCTAGAATTTACAAAACCTCGAAAATGGGAAGGGGAACTAAAAAAAAAAAAAAAAAGACACCTTTCTAATGTTTTTGCAGGGGGTCTTCACCCTCCTGCAACCCCCACACCCCCCTACTTAAATATTCCTACTCCGAGATCGCACAACAGCGGGGGACAGGGAAATCTTCCAGTTTGTGCTATATGCGTAAGCTCAAACCGGAAAATTTCCCTGTCCTCCGCTATAGTGCGGTCATGGAGCCTTTAGATTTAGCTGCGAGAATGCAGGGGGACTTTTCCCCTTGCAAAAAGGTAAGTCAACTCTTTTTTTTAAGCTCTAAACTTCCCATTCACAAATTTGAGTGAATGGAAGTTCGAGATTCTGGGCTCGAGCTTATGGGTTTTGAGCTTCCATTCATTCGATCTTGTGAAGGGGAACCACACACATATATATATATATATATATATATATATATATATATATATATATATATATATATATATATATATCTATACATACATAAATGCCCATACAAACTTATGCGGCTGATAGACCACCCACAACTGGGGCAGCATGCACAGCTGGATACAAAAGCAGCCATGACACTCACATCTAGTCCCCCCACACCCACAGTCCAAATAAATAAGTGAACAGTACACTGCTATAAAATCATGATAGGCCATACACAATGGCCAAAAGTACAATGATCTCTTAGCAAAACAAATAAAATGTCTGAACATAGCAAAGAAAAACACAACCAGCCAGTAATTCACACATGTTTATTATACTCTGATGTCTTGGCCAAACCCTTCAAGGAGTAAACATCACCAGAAATACATGCCTTCATCCCAACAGGCAATTGACACCTAATTATATAATTGAGTACACCACCTCCAATTACACTTGTCATTTAACCCCCGGGGGGATAAAGTATCACAGTTAATATTAATACATTGAAGTCTGTACATAACAATTGTCCTTTTATGAATCTTTCATCACACTGAGGAACAGATGTTTTCAGAAACAGTACCTTAAGACCCACTACTGTCCCCATGATGTGATTTATTAAAATGTAAAGCTATAGAACTAGAGAAATGACATATTTCTTATCAGTAATACGTCTGACATGTTCTAACCGGCTAGTTTAAAAACATGTGTTGCTGTCCCCCACATAAAATATGTTACAATGCCATCTAAGAGTATTCCCTATACACCAACCTCTTGAATGTACAGACTTCAACATGTTTCCCAGCAATTCCCCTCAGCAGGAATCACAGCAATAAATAATGATAGACCAGTATACCTATCCACCTACTACTGTATGACATCTGGACAAAGCCTGACATAACTGGTGGACAGAAGCCCAAATACATGACCATACATGAAGTATTGCTGTTATACACTTAGAAAGTTGCTGGTGTTACAGGGTTTGTGTAACATATCTTTTCTGAGGGATATAAAGTCAGAAAAAAGAAGGATGTTACCATCTACATACTGATTTGCCAAGGACAACACCTGTTTGGGGAACAGCACATACATAACAGGTTAACTTGTGGCCATTATGTGCATGGCCCTACAGTTGAAAGCAATGCAGAGACAGAACTTTGTCAGACTGAAACCCATACAGAAGTAGCATGTGCAGACAAACCCTGTTAAACAAGCAGTATTCCAAACATATAACAGCAATACTCACATTCTGCTCCTAAGTCCTGAACCTTCCCCACCATTTAGTTGGCTTGTCTCCACAAGTCTTATAAGAGGTAGCAGCTCACACAACTACAGGATGTCTTCCTCACAAGTAAGGTAAAGGGCCAATGCCCACATTGAGTACTCATCTATAGGAGTGTGTTGCCATGACATTGGCTATTGGAAGAACTACACAGCTGCTCTGCATGCAATTAGCAAGCAGGGAACCCCAGTGGATGCACAGGCCATCACCTGGTGATGAGCATCAGCTAGAGAAGGCATGCTAGCACCTATTCAAACCAGCTCTATCCCTGTAGTGCACATGGAGAGTGTACAGGAAGAGAGAGAGAAATACATTTTTATTTTTTATTTTAACATTTGTTGACCGGGAATGTCTGACTAGGTTCCACAGATCCTGTTTACAGCAGAGGCCCGGGGAGAAATGAGACATAAAGTGGAAAAGAGAAGGTCAGTTGAACATGTAAGCAAGTAAATGAACTAGTACTTGGTCTGTAATAATAGGAAGTATGGTTTGGAGGCATATATGTCCCAACAAGACATGCTATACTAATGTCCTGCTAAACAGCTGTTATGGCCATAGCATCTGGCCCTGTCTGCAGTGGTAGATATCACAGATACACCTGTCAGCTGTACAGATCCTCACAGAATGTTCACATTTTACCATCAAGTATTTTTGTCTGTTCCTCCTGAGATCTGTACTTTACTGGCAAATAGCTGAGGATTGAAGCCATCAGGTAATGACAAACACTTAGGTTTGAGAATCCACATCCTTAAGAATATTCACTGTAATGCTAAATGTATAATTCTACGAACTTTCTATGATTGTAGCAGGTACGTTTAAAGTCCATCCCAATTTATCCCCCCATCATTTTAGGCATTGTCCAGATGTGATGCTCTGAGAGGTTGTGAGGTGGGAACACAGCACATGAGCTTGACTCACCTGTGAAAGGACAGCTCGTATATGACAACTGCAGGGGTGGCTGTCAAACAGTTGTGACTGTGCCACTGCTAGGCCAGTTAATGGGGTGTTTTCCATGTCCATGTTACCTCTGATGAGTATGACACATGTTTGCCTTGTAAAGTTAAGACACCTATAGAGAGCGTGTGCATAGTAGAGTACTGTTGCAGACAAGTGTTGAACTGCATGTGATATATTGACTTAATAACATTCAACTGTACAGTGTTCTGCTGGACAATAAGCACATTTGTGACTGATATCTGTAGTCACATGCACATATACCTGTGTTATGTCACCCAAACCATTGGCAGGTCTGTGAGCAATGGCATTGTAACATTATAGCCTACTTGTGACTGCTGGACATCTTCCAGGTTATCACAATGATGTCAAAGCCTACTGTGCAATCAATGTACTAATGTATGGTGTAGCTATATTAATACAGTATCAATATTCATGTCCCTTTTGACACCAGTTTATGTGTACCAATCTCCAGATATACTGAAGTAACAGGTTGAGAAGTATGATTGAGCAGCAAGACTTTATATACAGTGTGCCATACTTACTTTCAATAGAAATGTGTACCAGGTATCCCCTGAGCACATGTATGTATGCATATGTTCAGTTGGAAAGCACAAAACTAATCACATGGGTTTCAAGCAGTCAGGTAAATAGGTTGTGCATGTTGCACATGTGTGTCATATCAGTGTCAGTGCATACAACAGACATATATGTGTACAGCTACTGGTGGTTACATTGCCCTGACACTGATGTGGGTACTGGAGTAGGCATGATTATCAGGTATTAATCAGAGAATTGTCCACCTGTTTTATGAGCCGCTGTCCATGCCTACCACTACCAGCTATATCAACACCTGTATACAGTGGATATCACAAGTGCACACACCCCTGTTGGAATGCCAAATCAGACCACAGAAGATCATTTCATAATGTTTCTCATCTTAAATGTGACCCCTAACCTGTCCAATTCTATTGCAATACAATCAGAGGTGTTTCTAGGAAGGTGAGCAACTATTGCCAAGTGAAGATGTGCCATGATTTTAGAGTCCAGACCAAGATGGATGAATGCTGTAACCATCTCAAGAGGTGCATACACAAGTTTAAGGGTATGCACACTCATTCAACCAGCTTATTGTACTGAGTATTATTTCCATATGTTTTCACAGACCAGATTGTTATGTTTTCAATTGAATTGTACAGGCTATAGGTCACACTACAGGTGGGAATTGTTATGAAATGAGTTATTGTGGTGTCATGTTCCAATTGCACAAATATCAGGCAGTGTATCAGGGGTGTGTAGCTTTTATAAACACTGTAGCTATATGGACACAACTATACCTCCCAGTATATCCAGCCTCCACCAAGGTAGAGTAATCCCCTTTGGTGGACAGCAGCAATACACAAACCACATAATAGGTTGCTACATTGGCTGTACAGGGACACATAGGTGCAGACAACTTTGAAGCAAGTCTACCTATATCTGAGCAAGCAGGTACCTTCACAGGTGACACCCTGTAAGGCTGACTATGACTATGAATTAAACATATCCACACCACCAAGGGCAATTGCAACTGTGTCTCCACATATGTTGTAAGTCTCAGATGAAACAACACAATTCACCCTGTACTGGGGGTAAAGAACACCTCATACACACATGCCATGGATATAGGCAACCTGCATCACATAGGTTAGGTGGGAACATCTCCACCCTGTCCACCCCAGTTGCACATGGAGATATGCACATCAATCACACTCCTCCCCACAGCAATGGTGAGCATGTGCATATTGCCTACTGATGCCAACAACAGCATATCTCCAGGAGGAATACTAACATCAGTGTCTGCCTCCTACATGAACTCAGGCATGTGCTCACACCTCCATCACACACCACAGTCAAACACAGACCTGCCACCATACACACAACATCCACATAGAAGATGACAACTGTCAACTCTCTACACAGAAATGAATGGTGGCTAGAGGATTATGCAATCAAGTGTCCAATATTGGGGGGAATAAGATAGCTCAGAGACAGGTGTGTAATGCAAGCTGCTATAGCCATGATAGCTTGGAGGTTTCCGGGGTACTCTGGATTATTTGAAAGTAATGTCTACTGTTGATGTGCATTTTGACAACCATATGAGGTCCTGTGACCTTTTCCTGTTTATGTCTTCCAGGTAACATGCAGAGAGCTCGCCTACCAGCATTCTCTGTTGGGTAAACAGACATCATCACCCAATATGTGATTGGACATTATGCCCTGTCATGTGGATGGAGAGCAGATGATGTACATGAGAGGACTGCCCTGTGGAACAGTGTGGTCTACAGGGTAACTGATGCCAGACTGCAAAGCAGAGCTTACATACATGTGCAGCATCGGGCCACTGACCTCAGATGCCATCCCCATCAATTGGCTGCTGCTGTAGCAAGGGACTAGCTAGACACAGGTGGGAGCCCAGCCATCCAGCCCCCACTGACACCCACCGAGGAGCTCCTTACCATATTTGGGCCACACACCAAAAGCACAACACAAGCCATGATGCTGAGGGAAGCATTGTGGACGTGGGTTGCACACACACACTGGATGAGGAGCGTGCAGGTAAGGGCCCAGTGGGGATTAGTACACTAATATATTAGACATACATGTATCTGTATTGTATTTACATGTGGGTTGCACACACACACTGGATGAGGAGCGTGCAGGTAAGGGCCCAGTGGGGATTAGTACACTAATGTATCAGACATACATGCATCTGGATTGTATCTACATGCATGTGTCAGGTCCAATTTCAGTTGTGGATTGGGTTTTCTAATACAAAGAGGACCACATCTATGGTGATGATGAGACATTGTGTATTATTGTAGTTAGTACTGTAGATGTGCAGACATGCTTCATCCATCCTATACCAAGGCTACATGTATGCCTGCTGACAATAACCCCATCTCACAACTACCTAGGACCCTCTGGTCGGCATATGGGACAGTAGCCTGAAGCTGGTGGGTATTACATTGTTCTGTTGTTGCCTGGCAATACCCCAGGCATGTGAAGTGCATGCAATTTGCCATGCACACAACCATCAGTAATAGCTATATTGCTTTATGTAATAGCTATATTACTTGTTGTGCATGTTCACTTGTGCTGCGGTTAACTGTATTGCATCACAGTGGTCACCACTGGGGCCTATCTGACGTGAATTCAACATTTCTACAGCATAATGTCCTAAGGTAAAGACATGTATGACACATTACTGTTATACATTGGATATATATTGTGTACACGCCCCTCTTAAGATGCAAGGTGTTCCTGTTACATACCAGTCTATGCCTCTTCCAGCCTTTAATGTGACCCATAACAGGCGCAGTTCACGTGTAAAAACAAGCATCTGTCCTCATGTATTCCACCTACAAGGCAGGCCACCTGTGAGGGTGGCAGACATCTGATCAGCATGATGTTTCAGTCAGGTATGGTACCTCATGCTGCCATATGTTTCAGTATACTCACTGTGGCCTATTTGGCTATAATATCACATACAGGGGCATTGTTTAGGTACACAGACCCCTTCCAACCACGTATAGGTTTCAAACATATGGATATTCCAGACACATCTGTACAGAGGACTGTACAATGGTTTTACCTGCTGCATGTGAAGCAGAAGCTATCACCACACTGTATAAAGTAATGGCAGCAGGAGGTAGTCACGAGCCGTGTATGGTATACACATCAAAATGGTATAAGCCACACATAATATGATCCTCACACACACAGTTGCCAGAACCCCTGCCTATCTAGGTATTGCTACTACATTGCTATGCAGTTATCAGACATGCCACAGAGCTTACACATTTCCACCTCTTCCAAAGTTACTTCTAAGGAGGATGACATCAACAGGTCTACAAAATTGGAGTGAAGGAAAGTGTAAATGGTAGTACACAGGTCAAAAATGGTATGAGCCAGATAGTACATGATTCACACACACACACACACACACACACACACACACACACACACACACACACACACACACACACACACCTGCCAGTATTGGGAGTAGAACTCCTATCTACCTAGGTATGTCTACTATAGTATTACACAGTTACTGTATGTGCTACAGAGCTTACTGTACTTTCACATGGCCAAAGCTGCAACTGCACAGCTATGGTAAAGTATTACAGGTGGCAGACAGTCTGCCTTCTGTAACACCCGTATATCATGCTAGTTCTTTCTGTCTTGCACTTCAACTAGCATTATGGCTTGACACTTCACCACTTATTGAATCATGAAGTGTGGCACACCTGTGAGCCATCAGCAGTACTCGTTTATCACATATGTCGCCCCAGTACTTACTAGTTATTTCCACCCTTCCTGGCATGTTTGAAGGGTGGTTATCTGTGCTTTCACCCATTGACCTGGTGCACATGTCCATTCTGGGGCACTGTTGCAACTGCCGGATATACACAGACAACCCTCCCCTCTAAACTCCAAGCACTCAGAACTGTGAGGGTTACCCATATATCACCCAAAGTGGACATATGCACTCTCCAGCAAAGAATGGACTAGCAGGCCAAGAGAATAAGATCAACACCTGCACCACACCATGTGGAACACGTAGCTCACCATGACACCCACTTTGACAGCCATGACATACAGTGAAAAGCCACACACACACCTTCCCAGAGGCACTTAATGGACATCTCCCCACCAGCACAGACCAGCAAGGTAGACACCCACTCAGACACCGTGACATGGCACATGCCAAGGGACACATATTTAACCTACACAGTGTGCCCCCAACCTAAGCCCTTAAGGCTAACCACCTTGCACAATACAGTGATCATGGGTAACTCAATACTGAGGCAGACACATCCCACTCAGTAGGTTGAATATGGAGCAGGTAACAGCCAAGTATCAATCACATGCCAGCATCTAACAGATGACACAGCCAGTCATATCACTCCACAACAACTATGAGTATCACTCTGTATCCATGTGGGTGTGAATGAATTGGAACACACCACCCCGGACTACATGACAGGAGACATGGTTGAACTCTCTGATTATGTGGTTCAGCCAGGTGTGACAATAGCCCTGGGCAGTGTATTGCTGTCACCCAGAATGATGCTGCAGTACTATCAACAAATGGTTGACTGCAACATTGGCTTACGTGTTATGTGTCATTCTCAGAGGATCCAGTACATCTCTGCCTGGGATGGCATGACTGCCAGAACCCAGTGACTTGTCATGGATGTCCTATATCTGTCATCGCTGGGTTGCCATGTACTGGCTACATGTCTTGCCACCCCTATGTTGCCTAATTAGGCAGTGTTCCTAATGTTATTGCCACCATAACAACTACACATGTATGCAATCAGAGGGCCATGCTTCTCAACAGTGGACATTCAACTATCAGGATTCAGTCACTCATAGCAGTTTGAGTGGAGGACACATGTCTGCTGTAATGGAGAGGTGGTTCACAGCAGCAGACAGCAGACCTGCAGTAGCAGGCTATGACGCATTCCACAGCTGTCAGGCCCTAAACATGGACCACACCACACCTCCACAGGTGGTGTTGTCTCCATATTCAGTATGGATCGGAACACCTCCAGACTAGCATCCCATCATAATGCATTGGAGATACTTCTGGTACAACTGCCTTGGGGTAATGGTGCTATCCAGACCATAGCCTGCTATGAGTCCACATTTATGCCACTAGACTGTCAATGCACATTCCTCAACACCCTGCCATCACTGATGGTCCAGTGCAACACTGACATAGTACAAGTCTTCAACTACCCCTCCATCACCTGGGGAATGTAGCCAATCACCAGTACAGTGGCCCAACAGTTCTGGGATTCATCATTTCCATTGCCCTAGACCAGCTCATACTGACCCCTGGTAGAGGATGCAACAAACTTATAGGTTCATAGGTTCATAGGTAGGTACTAGGCTATCGGCCCTGGGGCCTATACAAGCCCAGCCAAAAAGGTACCCTGGCTTTTGCCACCCAAGAAAATTATTTTCCTGTGCCATTATCGAGCAGAGCCACAGAGGTGATCCCCGGGGTGAATTTCCTATTTCCAATCCAATCATCAAGATTTTTTTCTTGAAGAGTGCTAATGAGGAGCTTTGTTTGATATAGATAGGTAGTTTATTCCAGAGTATGGGAAGTCTCTGGGACAGGCATCTATCCCTCCAGCATGTTCTGTTTATTGTGGTGACAAGGTTTAGGTCCCTTGAGCGTGTAGCTTGGAGGGATTGGGATTTCTTTAAGTGGAGCATGTCCAACAGCTCTGGGTTTGACATAGCTTTGTATGTTAGGCAGAGATCACCTCTGTGTAGGCGATATGCGACGGAGTAAAGCTGGAGTCTTTTTAGATGGTCTGCGTATGGCATCTGTTTGAGGCCGGTAATCCTTTTTGTGAGGGATTTCTGCGGCCTTTACAGTTGTTGTAGATGTCTTGTGAGGTACATCCCAAAAGGGGCATTGTACTCTATAAGGTCTAATGAGTGATGAGTATAGGGGAACAATGGCCTCTTTTTTTCTGGATGTGAAACCTTTTGTGATGAGGTGTGACACATAGAAGGATTTCCTGACTACTGTGGCGATGTGATTATCAAAGGAGAGACTACTGTCCACTTGTGTCCCAAGGTCTCTTATCACACTTTCGGTGTTAAGTATACTACCGCCTATGTTGTAGTTCATGGGTACAGAATTTTTAACAAAGGGGATGACAATACACTTTTTGGCATTGAGCTTGAGGCCATGACTTTGACACCGGGCATCTGTCTCAGTGAGGCCCTTTTGTAGGATGTCCAAATCATTAGGAGTTTCGATTATGGCTCCTAGTTTGCAGTTATCTGTGAACTTTGTTAGCCAAAGACCTTCTGTGATAGCCTGTACTTCAGAGAAGTAGATACTAAACAGGAGAGGACCCAGGACTGAACCCTGTGGTATTCCACTTGTCACTGGTCTGAAGTCGGATTTGGAGTCTGCTACTTTCACAGTGTGGGTTCTGTCAGTGAGCCAGTTGGCAACCCATCTTGTGACATAGGGATTTATACCTAGTTTAGTGAGTTTATCTATAATTCCAGAGTGGAGGGTGGTGGCGAAAGCCTTGGCAAGATCTAGATAGGCTGTGTGATCCACCTTTCCCTTGTCTACGGCTTTGGTGACTGCTTCAAAGAAGTCTATCAGGTTTAGGAGACATGGTCTGCCTTTTACAAATCCGAACTGGGTGGGGTCCAGAGTTTGGAGATTACCAATGTCTTTGTTTATAAGTTCCATGATGATACATTCCATGGCCTTGCAGACCAGGCTTGTCAGACTAATGGGGCGGTAGTTCCTGGGGTCCATGGTGGCTCCCCCCTTGTGGAGTGGGATAACTGTTGCTGTGCGCCATTCAGCAGGCACAAAGCCTGAGGTGAGGCTATGATTGAACATGGCATAGGTGGGGTGCCAGTTTGTTCTGTAGTTTATGTAGAATGCAGCCTGGTATGCTGTCTGGTCACATGGATGCTGTGTTCTTGGCTTTGGATAGTGTGGTTTTTACCGGTACAGCCATGATTACAGGAACTTTGAATTCTTTCGGTATAGAGATGGGCTCTTTAGAGGGTGAGAGGGGGGTAAAGCTAGCACTGAACCTATCTGCCAGGATGTTGGCAATATCAGTTGGGTCTGTATATTTAGTGCCATTGTGCTGTAACTCAGAGCAGATGTGAGTGCTGCCATTGAGTTTCTTGACATAGCTATAGAATGCTTTGGGGTTGTCTTTAGAATAAGTGGCGATTTTGTTTTAGTAACTAGCTTTGGAGGATTTTATCAGGGATTGCAGCTTCTTACTGAGGCTGACCAGGGAGCTCCTCCACTCATGGGATTTTACTCTCTTTTGCAACAGTTCCTTCCTTCTGTTGTACACACTTGACTTGCGTTTACCACTTAACTATGGGACCATTGCTCATCCCCAGATGTCAATCCCTGCATGGTGAGATTCACACATGCTGTAATAAACATGGAACTCAACATGTCAGCCAGACCCCCCCACAAAGATAACCACCTGGGAAAAACTCTCCAAAGCTGACTTTGCAGACATGAAAACAGGGATGGATGTATTCATTGCACCCATGGCAATGGGATGTAGCTGCATGACTGTGGAATAATACACATAAGCACTGTGCAGACAGGTACATGAATGCGTCATACTAGCCAGAGCCAACAGAACCCAGACACAGTCCTCCAAACACTGGGAGACTATGTGATGGTCCTCTGCCATTACTGAAGTGTTCCTCAGAAGTAGGGCACTTTTGCAAGAAAAGGAGGTATCCCAACTCCCTTATTAGCCTCAAACACAACTTTGGGTCCCTCATGGAGTCCTCAACAGGCATCTATGGCAGTAGAGATGCAGCAGACACTCACAACAGCCTTCATAATTACATCAACAACCTCCACAGCATTAAATACAAGTGCTGTGAGTTACTGCATAAAGCTAATACCTATCCTGAGACAACAGATATTGGCCACAGTCTTGGCAACACATTCAGTCAGCTTTAACCCTCTCTCCCCCCACAAGTGAAGTGCTGAGTGAATGTGTTCTCACATGCTGTATCCCATGTCTGTTCTAGGCATCTGTGTATCACCAGGATGCAGCCCTGCAGCAAGGCCACAGGGTGTGGCAGTGTGATGACACATCCACCATGTCATATGCAGGGTAGATTATGTGCACGGTAATTTCTGGTCTGTAACACAGTGATTGCATATGCCTCACAGATTATAGGGCTGAGGGTTGTACATAGGTACATGTTGATGTACAGCATCTGTTGTAGAATGGAGAATGGTACTTGTTCTGGTTTGTACACACCTTCGATTGCTAATAACCACAGCCACAGGGGATATTCATCAATCAAACACACCTGGATTACTATTCACACACACACACACACACACACACACACACACACACACACACACACACACACACACACACACACACATACACATACACACACACACTCACACTTGCCAGTACTGAGATCCATAGGTTAATTGCTTCATTGGTGTGTAGTAGGTGAATGGACCTGAAGGCTCTACAAGGCTAGCCTAAGGGAATACCTTGGCATCAGGCCACATGACAATAGTCCCCAGTGTGCCTCAGGAGTATAGTCACTGGAGTGGTCCCCAGAGGTGGTATTGTATTCCCCATCCACTCATCCAGGTTTCTATTGTGGGTGGCCAGTGATGTGCACTGCTTCCCATGTGTATGATCTATATTCCACAACATGGACAGTGTGTGGGTTGTGCACATGTACCACATGCATGTTCTTTGACATGTGGAAGTATGCTTGAGGTCTCTGGGGCATGTTGTGCGGACAGATTGGTATCTTCTGATGTAGCATTCCTGACCTCATTTGGTGAGACCTAGCTATGTAACTGAGGTAGTCATTGCACTTACATTGACAGTATGATATGGGTATTCAGTAGAGTTAGTGGCATCTGTCCATAAAGGGCATGTGTATAAGGCATAGTATTCCCTCTGTGGGGTACATTTACAGACTCTACAGTTGTTGCAGGTGTCCAGTGGGGAACATGGAAAAAAGGCCACTGTACACATTGATTGGGCTATCGCAATGATGGAACAGGGTGTCATGTCTTTTTACTTGCTGGATAACACACACTCAGTCAGGATATGTAACACATCAAAGTACTTTCTGATGTCAGTGGCACCGTTGTAGTCAACAGGCATGTAGTCCACTGCAATCACACCGTGGATACTATCTGCAAGGCAATATGCAGGGGAACTATCAATATAGTGGTTGTTGCCTAGTCAAGTGTGTTTGTGTATGATACGTGGGTGGAGAGTGGTCTCTGAGTAATAGAAGGGTTGCCTATATTCTTCACTAATCCATACTGTCACATTTAGGGCTGTGGAGTGTCTACACCAACCTTTCTGGTGATTGACATCTGTTGGCCTTGTAATGTGGACATTGTAACATATACTATGTCTTCAACATAATAATTTAGCAAAACCCACCCCCATGGATCCTGTTCACAACAACCTCCACACAGGATAATGATCTCTCACACAAACACACACACACACACACACACACACACACACACACACACACACACACACACTTGGTAGTACTAAGTTTCAAACCCCTACCTAATTATGTATTGCTACTACAGTATACAGCATTTATTGCATGCGCCACGGAGCTTATAGGATAGATGTTGTCCCAAGGTACTTCTAAGGTGAGGAACATCACCAGCCCTTGTAAATACTGGCATTGGTTGATGTAGTGGGTGAGAGATTCCAAAAAATTTTACCCTACACACACATTTCCATTTGCCAGGGGTTAGGTTCAAACTTCTATCTAACTATCTTTTCAGACCATTGTGTTACACATTTACCACATGCATCACTGACCTTACATAGTTTAGGCTTGGCAATAGGTACTTCTAAGGTGGATAATATCTGCAAGACTACTAAAGTCAGTCACTGAGATGTGTACTGGTATAAATGGGGCCAAAATCTTTGAGGTATGGACATTGACATATACATCCACAAACACTTGCCAGGGATGAGATTCAAATCCATACCAATGCAGTTATTGCTACTGCATTGTTCTGCATTTATCACACATGCCATGGAGCTTGCAGGTTGGAAAGTTGTGCAAAGGTATCTTTGAAGATGAGTCACATCAGCAGTAGTGCTAAAGGAGGGGTAATGGAAGTGTTGTAAGTGTGAATGACCACAAAATCAGGTCTCCACAAGGATACACACACTCTCTCACACAAACACTCACATTTACCAGGATAAGGATTGGAACTTCTACCTAATTAGCTTGCTGCACTATAGTATTACAAAGTTATCACAAGCACCATGGAGCTTATATGATGGGGAGTCTTCCAAAGTTATCTTTGAAGGTGAGTGACATCAGCAACAGTGCTGAAGGAGGGGTATGGGAGATTTAGTGAGTGTGAATGGCCTGAACCACATTCATCTAGAAACACACACACACACTCACACACAACTTTACATTTGACAGGACTGAGATTACAACTGCTACATGGATACCTATTTGTATTGTAGTGTTACACAGTTATCACAAGTGCCACTGACACTATAGGGCTGAGGGCTAACCAAAGGTATTTCTACAGTGAATGACATCAGCACATCATGTGATATAGGTCAATGGGATGTGTAGTGGGTGACACAGGCCTCATAATGGGGTTCTCTCTGTCACTGTCTGGCTTTCTTTTCCCCACATCTCTGTGTATGTATGTTTGACATATTATATTATGTTTGCCTTAGATATGTGTGTGTATTCCTATCCAGTGTGTGTGTGTGTGTGTGTGTGTGTGTGTGTGTTTTTGTGTGTGAAGTATCAATGGTGTATGACTTGGTGTGTGTCCACAGACATCTGCAAATAACCAATAACTGTAGTCCACTGTGTTATGAGACATGGGCTTTATTTGTTGTAAGACATGGGCTTTATTTCTCTAAGTGTAGGAGCATGCCCAGAATGGCCTTCTATATTGAGTGTGTGCATCCATTCCAGGGAGGGTTGGACTCCAGTTCAGGGTTTTGTGTGTTACAGCTACAGCTAGCAAACTGTTTCTACAGGATATCTGTAGATAGTTGCCAGTATGGAGACACAATGGGCTTAACATACAGGGGATACTGTAACTATCGCTGTCTGTGCTGCTTGTGTGACATGTTTTGTAGTAGCATAGATATTCTGACATATGTACTGTTTTACACTCTGATGTGTCATGTCATCAACTACTGACAGTTATCATTCTTTGCTCACAGTTATTTACCGGGAAATGTGAGATGAGTGCAGCTGAGACCAATACTGTGTGGCATACAGACTACACATTCTGGCACATGCCTGTCATTGTGGAGGGGTAGCTACAGACAATAGACTGCTGGTTCTGCGTAAATGGTACAGCACTTTGTTAGTATGCTGGCTGGGTTCCCCTCCTTGTGCTTTTCTCAACTTCAGGGAATGGCCATATCCAGCTGGGGCCATACCTCTCAGTTATACAGATACACCCAGGTTATCCAGAGGCAGGATTCATATATGTGGTCAGTTTACCTTCACATTGTGGTTTACACGTGGTTTTGTGGCTATTCATTCATGAATTTGCAGTCGGGGATAGTATGGGCAGACATTAGAGTTTCAGACTTCATACACTCCATGACATCCAGTCGTCTACACCCATCTCTGTTATTCTGTCCTCCACCTAACATTATGTATGCAATATCTCAGAGGTATCCCTATAGTTGGGCCTTTATCCCAGTAGTATTTATGGCCTGATCCACAGTCCTTGCAGTAGGACATGGGAAGGCATGCTCCTGGCATTTGTCAACATGGCCTTGCATTTGTTTTCTGTTTACTGTTAGGTTGTTAGTTGGGAGCCCTTGACATTCCATACATTGGCACTATGGGTGAGGCATTGGCCTTTGTCGGAGGACTGTGGTCCATTTGAGAGTGCTGCAAGCCATCTGTTACTGCATTTCTACATGGGATTGTGGGGGGAGGGGTGTGCACACCTGCAGACTTTAACATTTGAAATTACTATACTGGTATGGTTGTTCTGTTGGCTTCCATTTCACATTGTATTGTGACCTATCATGCAGACAGGAGGCATATCAGTGGAGTAGACATGTTAGATCTTAATAGCATATATTTCAGTTTCAGACTTCTTACCATTCAGAACTGGAATGCAACTGCCAGACCTGTTGTAGTATGTCTGTGTAGGTCTGGTGGGGGGCTGTTCACCATTGCCATCATTTGGGGGCCTTAGTCCAGCCTTTCTTCATGGTTATCTACACCTGTCCTGCTGGGTGAAGCTGGTGCTGGATATGTGACCCTCATTGACATCCATGTGTGTGACCTATTGACACCCACAGTTCTTTGGGCCATCACATGTACTACAGTGGGGGATGTCACCTTGTGTAGTGCTGCCTAGTATGTTGACACCAGTATTTGTTATGAATTTCCTGCTGTCCCATATAGCCATCTGCTGCTATCCCATTCAGCCACCCAATTCCCTTGCATGCTTGCATCCAAATCATACATACAAGTATGAGAACATACTACTCCATTCAGTAATTGATAGGAAGAGTGACTTACCTTGTTGCTGGGCCAGTATTGAGGACAGTGCTGGTGGGCTGACTATGTTGGATGCACATAGTATACTCCCTGTACATGGTAAAGCTCAGGTAGTGTCATGTTTGGCATCCCTTTTACTGTCTGTGCAAGTCAGAGAGAGGTATCAGTCCCTGTTTTCCTACAGTGTCAATGTGTGTGCTATGCATTGCCTTTTGCCAATGCCTGGGCATACTGTGCATGCCTCCTTCTGCCTACAGGGGCAGGCTCAGGATGTTCCTCCTACGAGTCCCTCTGTGCCTGTGCTGACCTTGGCAATGGTGGGGAGCTGTGTGGCCCTGCCCCTTGCTGTTCCTGCTGCAGATGTTTCCACAGGATAATATTGCTTAGCATGGCACATACTATGAACATTTGTGTACATGTAGCTGGAGAGCATTGCAAGGCTCCACTAGATATGTCAAGGCAGCGGAACCGTGACTTGAGTATCCCAAACACGTGCTCTACAATGATCCTGGTTTATGGGTGTGCCTCATTATGGTGTTCTTGTTCAGGTATGTGCACATTTCTGATGGGTGTAATCAGCCACGGCTCCAGTGCATATCCAGCATCCCACACTAGATGGCCATAGGGGATCTCCCCTCTGGCAAATGCCTGATGCAGCTGTGAGCAATGCCAGATGTGGGAGTCGTGATAGCTTCCTGGGCTGCCAGCACACACATTCATGATAATGCCCTGGGCATCGCACAAGACCTGGCAGTTGATGGAGGGGAAGCCCTTGCGGTTTATGTAGCCCCTGCCCCACTCACCGGGTGGTGCTTTGATGTGGATGTGCGTGCAGTCTATAGCACAAACTACTTCAGGGTATTCTGCTATATAGTGGAAAAGATGCATATGTGTGGTCAGTGCCTCACTGGCAGTGGCAAAATATATGTGCTCATTGGCATGTTGTGTCATGGCATCCAGGAACTGGTGGAGTACCCTGGATGCTGATACTTGTGAGACCCCCCATGATATCCCCAGTTGGTCTTTACAAGGTACCTGTGGCTAGTATTCTTAAGCCTAGACATACTTGGTATCTACTAGGATGTGTTCCCCTTCTGTTAGTTCTGTGTGTAAGGCATGGCCGGCACAGCTCAATGATCTGTTGTAGAATGTCCCCATTCACCCTATAGCGCTCTACTATCTCCAATTCATGTAGGCCCTGGAAGGTTACCCGGGGTCTGT